>NW_011495048.1:6359357-6359763 GCF_000754665.1 Bison bison bison | reverse complement strand
AGTTTCTGGTCTTACGTTGAGATCTTTAATCCATTTTGAGTTTATTTTTGTGTATGGTGTTAGAAAGTGGTCTAGTTTCATTCTTTTACAAGTGGTTGACCAGATTTCCCAGCACCACTTGTTAAAGAGATTGTCTTTAATCCATTGTATATTCTTGCCTCCTTTGTAATACCAAAACCTGACAAAGATCCCACAAAAAAAGAAAACTACAGGCCAATATCACTGATGAACATAGATGCAAAAATCCTTAACAAAATTCTAGCAATCAGAATCCAACAACACATTAAAAAGATCATACACCATGATCAAGTGGGCTTTTTATCCCAGGGATGCAAGGATTCTTCAATATCCACAAATCAATCAATGTAATACATCACATTAACAAATTGAAAAATAAAAACCATAT
>NW_011495048.1:6352025-6359254 GCF_000754665.1 Bison bison bison | reverse complement strand
TCCTCAACAGTGAAAAATTGAAAGCATTTCCTCTAAAGTCAGGAACAAGACAAGGGTGCCCACTTTCACCATTACTATTCAACATAGTTTTGGAAGTTTTGGCCACAGCAATCAGAGCAGAAAAAGAAATAAAAGGAATCCAAATTGGAAAAGAAGAAGTAAAACTCTCACTATTTGCAGATGACATGATCCTCTACACAGAAAACCCTAAAGATTCCACCAGAAAATTACTAGAAATAATCAATGACTATAGTAAAGTTGCAGGATATAAAATCAACACACAGAAATCCCTTGCATTTCTATACACTAATAATGAGAAAACAGAAAGAGAAATTAAGGAAACAATTCCATTCACCATTGCAACGGAATGAATAAAATACTTAGGAATATATCTACCTAAAGAAACTAAAGACCTATATATAGAAAACTACAAAACACTTTTGAAAGAAATCAAAGAGGACACTAACAGATGGAGAAATATACCATGTTCATGGATTGGAAGAATCAATATAGTGAAAATGAGTATACTACCCAAAGCAATTTATAGATTCAACACAATCCCTATCAAGCTACCAACAGTATTCTTCACAGAGCTAGAACAAAAAATTTCACAATTTGTATGGAAATACAAAAAACCTTGAATAGCCAAAGCGATCTTGAGAAAGAAGAATGGAACTGGAGGAATCAACCTACCTGACTTCAGGCTCTACTACAAAGCCACAGTTATCAAGACAGTATGGTGCTGGCACGAAGACAGAAATATTGATCAATGGAATAAAATAGAAAGCCCAGAGATAAATCCACGCACATATGGACACTGTATCAGCTTTGTTTATAGTCCAACTCTCACATCCATACATGACTACTGGAAAAACCATAGCTTTGACTAGATGGACCTTTGCTGGCAAAGTAATGTCTCTGCTTTTTAATACTGTCTAGGCTGGTCATAGCTTTTCCTCCAAGGAGCTAGTGTCTCTTAATTTCATGGCTGCAGTCACCATCTGCAGTAATTTTGGAGCCCCCCAAAATGTATTCTCTCACTGTTTCCATTTTTTCCCCTTCTATTTGCCATGAAATGATGGGACTGGATGCCATGATCTTAGTATTCTGAATGTTGAGTTTAAAGCCAACTTTTTCACTCTCCTCTTTCACTTTCATCAAGAGGCTCTTTAGTTCTTTGCTTTCTGCCATAAGGGTGGTGTCATCAGCTTATCTGAGGTTATTGATATTTCTTGCAGCAATCTTGATTTCAGCTTGTGCTTCATCCAGTCCAGCATTTCGCATGATGTACTCTGCACATAAGTTAAATAAGTAGGGTGACAATATACAACCTTGACGTACTCCTTTTCCAATCTGGAACCAGCCTGTTGTTCCATGTCCAGTTCTAACTGTTGCTTCCTGACCTGCGTACAGATTTCTCAAAAGGCAAGTTAGGTGGTCTGGTATTCCCATCATTTGAAAAATTTTTCACAGTTTTTTGTGATCTAAAAAGTCAAAGGCTTTGGTGCAATCAATAAAGCAAAAGTAGATGTTTTACTGGAACTCTCTTGCTTTTTCCATGATCCAACAGATGATGTCAATTTGATCTCTGGTTCCTCTGCCTTTTCTAAATACAGCTTGAACATCTGGAAGTTCACAGTTCACTTACTGTTGAAGCCTGGCTTGGAGAATTTTGAGCATTACTTTGCTAGCATGTGAGATAAATGTAATTGTGTAGTAGTTTGAACATTTTTTGCCATGCTTTTCTTTGGGATTGAAATGAATACTGACCTTTTCTAGTCCTGTGGCCACTGCTGAGCTTTCCAGATTTGCTGGCATATTGAGTGCAGCACTTTCCTAGCATCATCTTTCAGGATTTGAAATAGCTCAACTGGAAAACAATAGAATTGGAAAGCAACTGATAGGATCTAGAAATTCTCAATAAGTCTACTGTTGTGCATATTCTTTTGTTTTTTGCAGTATTAATTTTGAAGGCTTTTACATATATCTGTATAAAATTTAGATATCAGTGCTTTGAAAGTAGCCACAACAAATATGAGAACTACAGGGATATAGGTAGCAATTCAATGTGAAAATAACTAATATAGCAAAATGAGTGAAGAAACAACATTTTTTGTTAGTGACTCCTAATATTATTATATGCCATTTTGACTATTATGTATCTTATCTAAGGCTAATATTACATTAATTAAGGGTTTAAAGGTTCTGAGAATGGAAGTACTGACACTCAACATTTGAGTAAATGGAAAGGTGGAAAAATTGCATTTCATGGAGATAATAGGGAGAGGATACAAACCTAGGCCTTCAACTCCAAAGCCTCTTATCTAAGTCACAATTCTACACTTTGATTATTACATTCATCTCTAGAGTTCCTAATGTTTACTATGCTACAGCCAGAGCTGGAATAGACTGAAATATCTGCAGTTGACAACACACTGAGGTAAACACAGAAGTACAGATAATAAATGTCCTCCACACTAAAGATTACAGGTTTTATAGTTCAGCCACAGGCTTGATGGTTTTAGACAATGATTCCTAGAAATCTTCCTCAGGAATTAATATTTATTGTGTTGGCCAAAAGATTCATTCATATGGTAAAACCCAAATGAAATTTTGGGCCAGCTCATAGAATTAATACTCCTGAAATGTATGACACCATTTACAATATCAAATTGTTTCACACTTTTTCACCACAAATTTTTGACAAGACTTTTTAGCAAACTGAAAAATCCTCTATGTTGTACCCTATGAGTGAGTTCTTTTTCTTGTTTCCGTGGTTTCCAGGATGTTTAGTTCAATGACTAGACTAGATTGAAAACCCTAATGAGCCAGTTTCCTTTTGGTTGCTTCTCACCATCTTCACACACACACACACAATATCTGTGTATCTCTTAAAGCATCATTAATTAAAGGAAAAATTTATGGTTCTATGCATAAGTAAAAAAGGTAATATCCAGTTTTTATCTTAATATACTGAGTAAATAAATAAATATGTGAATTAATTTTTTTAATTCAAAGATTAGCTACTATCACATTCTAGATGTTTCTCCTTAATAAATAAGTCAAAGTAAGTCAGTTTTAGTATAACAACATGGTCCTTGACCCCTGAGCCTGACGGTGAGAAACTTTCATAAACTTTGGGAAAAGATTTTTCTGAAGGTGGGTTGAGGAAGGGAATGACAGTGATGATGTTTTACATGTTTTACAATGCTAATATGTTTCTAAGACAGACATATATATAAACACATTTTTTTTCATTTATACTATACATGAGAAAACTGAGTGGAAGGGATATTAAAAATATTTCCCCCCAAAAATAAAATAAAATAAAAATATTTCCCAAAGTCCCACTCTCCTTGTGACAAAACCATAGTACTAAGTTTTTAGTTCAGAAAATCTTATTGCATTAAATATTAAATTTTCCTTCAATTTGAGTTCTCTGTCCCCACACTTAAGCAAAATTAGTATCAACACCACTAATAATGAGGCAAATATTGGAATGATGGGGATTCAAATCCAGACTGGATGATTTCTTAAATCAATACTTCTAATTCCAATTGTAACTATTCTGAGTAAAACAACCTGTTTTGCTTTTTTGCCAGTTATCTTGTTTGAACCAATTAATCTTTACAATTAAAATTATTTTAATATAATAATTTATATTTTTTTAGCCTTGAAATATCATTAGTGTATAGGAAAACACTGTAATAATAATCATTTTGTTTCAGTGAATTCCAATGCTCTCTGTGGTGGTAAAACACGTTAATTTTGATACCAAAAATATGTCAGTGGCATTTGCTTCGAGGGGTGATCTGAGTTTATGCTTATAGCATTCCCCTTTTCTCCAGAAGTTCAATGCAAATAATCAGTGGTATAGAAAAACAGAGAAAGCAAACTATACAACTAAGAATCTAGGACAATTTTCTCATACACAAGCCAGAAACTTTTCAGAATTTCTGCAGGTTATTAAGAAAGAGAAACTGGATTTAAGGAAGGGTCAAATGATTCATTGTTTACAATGAATAAAATAAGACTCCAGAGGGAAAATAAAGGGGCAAAACAATCAAATGATTTTCAATGCAAACTTCTAGTTTGAAATAAAGGGTGACATTACAAAGAAGACTTTGGATAATCAGTTGAGACTAGATGTAGATATGAATATATTTTTTCTGTAAACTCACTAGGTTTGCGAGTTCATACATGGTCAAAATGTCTGTGGTCATTCCATATAACTTATTGCTGCAGGGTAGTTTCCTCTGGGAGCTGATTCAGGGACAGAGCTTAATGTTAGGATTAAGAAAGACAGCAGTTTAGCAGAAGGAGAAATTAAGTTTAGCAGAAGGAGAAGTTACGTGATTAAGAAGGTCCAGTTATAGGTTTGGCCAACTCAGTGGGAAGGCCTGGATATGGTCTTCCATATCTGAGTTGTCCTGATGTGAGTCAAAATGTCCAGGCCTTTATTACCTCATAAGTTGGTCACTGTAGGTAGATCTTCCTGGGAAGGGCTGTGGCCTTGGATAAACTGACTTTCTGCAATTAAGGCATTTCCTGAAGGAGCGGACACCTGAAGTGTGCTTGCTGACAATACTCTCAATTAACCAAGCTACGGGTCCTTCCTTGACAGGAGACATGTGAGGACAATAACCTGCTCATCACACCTACCCAGGAACAAAAATAACACCAGTTTCTTATGGCAATGGTCATGCTGGGTAGAGAAGAAAACACAGAACCATCCATGAATTACAAAGAAGACAAACTGGTCCAAGATAAGGATGACTGCCACAGTTGCCTTCATCTATAGTTTCTACTGAACTCTGCAGATAGAAGAACAAGAATTCAGTGCTA
Source organism: Bison bison bison (assembly GCF_000754665.1). Lineage (NCBI taxonomy): Eukaryota > Metazoa > Chordata > Mammalia > Artiodactyla > Bovidae > Bison > Bison bison. The sequence continues at coordinate 6,354,409 of NW_011495048.1, read as the reverse complement.
GAAAAATAACACTTTAGAAAACGTAAGCTTTTCCCTTCTTTATTATGTGACTGTAAAATTAAGAGAGTTGTGCATATGTAGAATTCCTCTTAGCTACCAAATTATGATAGTCTATAGACTATCATGGAGAGACAATAAAAGAGAAAAAATAGAACCAGTCATATAGAGAAATTTGGCAATTCTAAAGAACAGAAAATATCTGGGGAACAAAGTAAACATATTTCAGAGAAATAGAGTTGCTGGAAGGACCACTAGAAAGTTGTCATTTTTCAGGGAGATTTGAGAAGACTTCGAATTTATTACTTTGGGAAACAGTAAGATTGGAGATATGTTTTCTGATATGATTAGAAAAACTGCAAACATGAAAAATATAAATAATGTACAGTAAATAAAACATGTAAAAATCAATTTATAGCCTTGAAAGGAAAGCCAAAAAATATTAATTTCAGCAAGAAAGAATGGCAACATTAATAGAAAATGATAAACATAACAGGCAGAGAGTTAAAAACTAGGAGAGAAGCAATATTCATGGAATATGAAGTCCAAAAGTAGAGTAGAGTAACTGACAAAGAATAGCAAAAAAACAAACAGAAACAGTCTTTGAAGATGAGAAAGCCTGTTTTATGTTTATTTTTCTGCTTTCTATATTTTAGAATTTGATACAGTACATCTGTATTAATTTCACAACAAAAGCAGAAAATGATATATAGGATAATATCTTGAAGAATTGCAAACTTAGTTGTCATCAGAGTTTTTCTCTTAAATGTGCATGTATTCCTGGGTAAGAAAAAATAATAGCCCTAGAGCATTGCTTATGCAGTTGTGCAGTCTTAGTATTGTGTTACAAAGATTATCCTCCTGCCAAGAAAATTTAAAATCAAAGATTTTCAAATCCATCACCTTTAATCTACAGTCCTCCATCTGGCTGAAGTGTGGAAACAATATTAAAAATGTGGTCTTTTAAATCTATATTCAGACCTTGTTAATTGATAGTATATATTTAACCTCTTAGTACATATTTATTTATTTTTAGACTCCATTTTTAGAATTAACCATTTAGCACTATATCATTGGGCATTTTATATCTAGAAATATACGATACTGTTTCCATGTTATTCTGCAACAATTAAGAATCTGAGGACTGGCAGCAAAATTACAATAGTAAAGGGTTTCATGTCTAATTTTAGTGAAGATATATACATAAACTCTTGTAATACTTTGCATTTTCAACAATCTTCATTTCAACTCCAGCTTAAAAATTGTTCAAGATCAAGAGTGCTTTGCTTACATTTCCTTGTGGGAGAAGCACAGTATAGATGTTAGAGACATGGTGGCATGTTCATCCTTTTTAATTTTAGAACTGAGAAGTCAAACTAATTTAGACCTGAACTATTAGGACATCTATGAAACAAAGGGCTCTGTTGCAACACTGGGTCATTACTAACTAGAAATAGAAGCTTTTTAACTTTTAGACTAGGATAACAACAATTAAAACTTTCTTTTTCCATGGCTATCACATTTCCCTTTAGTTCTTTTAAAAGCCAGAGATTTCTATGATATAGAACACAGAGATTTCAGAAAATAAAATACATGTTTTACTAATATTTCATAATTTTCTCTTATTCAGTTCAGTTCAGTCACTCAGTTGTGTCCAACTTTTTGTGACCATAAGAATTATAGCACTCCAGGCCTCCCTGTCCATCAAAAACTCCCAGAGCCTACTCAAATTCATGTCCATATCCTTGGTGAAGCCATCCAACCATCTCATCCTCTGTCATCCCTTCTCCTTCCTCCTTCAGTCTTTCCCAGCATCAGGATCTTTTCAAATGAGTTGGTTCTTCGCGTCATGTGGCCAAGGTATTGGAGTTTCAGCTTCAGCGTCAGTCGTTCCAATGAATATTCAGGAATGATTTCCTTTAGGATGGAGTGGTTGGATTTCCTTGCTTTCCAAGTGACTCTCAAGAGTCTTTTCCAACACCACAGGTCAAAAGCATCAACTCTTTGGCTCTCAGCTTTCTTTATAGTCCAATTCTCATATACACATATGACTACAGGAAAAACCATAGCTTTGACTAGATGGACCTTTGCTGGCAAAGTAATGTCTCTGCTTTTTAATATGCTGTCTAGCTTGGTCATAACTTTTCTACCAAGGAGCAAGTGTGTTTTAATTTCATGGCTGCAGTCATCATCTGCAGTGATTTTGGAGTCCCCCACCCCCCCCAAAAAATGTCTCTCACTGTTTCCATTGTTTCCCTATCTATTTGCGATGAAGTGGTGGGACCTGATGCCATGATCTTAGTTTTGTGAATGTTGAGCTTTAAGCCAACCTTTTCACTCTCCTCTTTCACTTTCATCAAGAGGCTCTTTAGTTCTTCTTTGCTTTC
>NW_011495048.1:6351169-6351925 GCF_000754665.1 Bison bison bison | reverse complement strand
CTATCTGAGGTTATTGGTATTTCTCTCAGCAATCTTGATTCCAGCTTATGCTTCATCCAGTCCAGCATTTCACATGATGTACTCTGCATAGAAGTTAAATAAATAGGGTGACAATATACAGCCTTAACATAGTCCTCTTCCAATCTGGAACCAGTCTGTTATTGCATGTGCAGTTCTAACTGCTGCTTCTTGACCAGCATACGGATTTCTCAGAAGGAAGGTCAGGTGGTCTGGTATTCCCATCTCTTGAAGAATTTTCCACAGTTTGCTGTGATCCACACAGTCAAAGGCTTTGGTGTGGTCAATAAGCAAAAGGAGATGTTTACTGGAACTTTCTTGCTTTTACATGATCTAATGGATGGATGTTGGCAATTTGATCTCTGGTTCCTCTGCCTTTTCTAAAACCAACTTGAACATCTGGAAGTTTACAGTTCACGTACTGTTGAAGCCTGCCTTGGAGAATTTTGAAATTACTTTGTTAGTGTGTGAAATGATTGCAACTGTGTGATAGTTTGAACATTCTTTGCATCACCTTTCATTGGTATTGGAGTGAAAACTGACTTTTGTCAGTTCTGTGGCCACTGCTGAGTTTTCCAGATTTGTTGGCATATTGAGTGTGGCACCTACACAGCATCATCTTTCAGGATTTGAAATAGCTCAACTGGAGGGAGGCGCCAAGATGGTGGAGGAGTAGGACGGGGAAAACACTTTCTCCCCCACAAATTCATCAAAAGAGCATTTAAACGTCGAGTAAAT
>NW_011495048.1:6349202-6351069 GCF_000754665.1 Bison bison bison | reverse complement strand
CATCAGGCACCCAGAAAAGCAACCCAACTCTTCGAAAGGAGGTAGGAAAAAATATTAAAGACAATAAAAGAGACAAAAGAGGGAGGGACAGAGTTCCGTCCCGGGAAGGGAGTCTTAAAAAGAGAGAAGTTTCCAAACACCAGGAAACCTTCTCACTGCCGAATCCGTGCTGAGCTTTGGAAGCACAGAGGGCAACATAACAGGGAGAAAAAATAAATAAACAATTAAAACTCGCAGATTGCGAGCCCTACGGTAACTCCCCCAGCGGAGAAGCAGCGCAGACGCCTGCATCCGCCATTAGCAAGCGGGGGCTGGGCAGGGAGGCACGGCACGGGCTGCATCGCTGAGAGTAAGAATCTGGCCTGAATACCCTGAGCACTATCTGAGCGAAATAATTTGGGCTAGCAAACCAGACTGTGGGATATCTACCATGCGAAAAGCCAGCCCTAACCTAAGACACCGCCAGCCCGCCTACGGAACAAAGGACTAAACAGAGATAGCTGGCTGCAGACCTTCCCCCTCTGGTGACAGGCAGCCAGAGCCGGAAGGGGGCAATCGCAGCCCCAGAGAGACATTATCTATAAAACTGGCTTCTTTGCTAACTAAAACTTATTGGGGGTCTGGACGGTCAACATCTGCCTGAGAAGGTGCGCCGGTTTTACACCCAGATAACCGAGTGGCGGGGAGGTGATAAGTCGCAGCATTGGCGCTCGCCAAACACCTCATCACCTGAGCTGCTCGGACCTGGGAAGAGCACAAAACGCAGGCCCAACTGAGTCTGCGCCTCTGAGGACTACCTGAGTGCCTGAACCTGAGCGGCTTGGACCTGGGAGGTGCATGCAACCCAGGGTCAGCCTCGGATTGTTCCCGGCGGAACAACCTAGAGCCCGAGCAGTGTGGGCAGGGAGGCTACACGCGCCGTGAGCGGGGGCAGACCCAGTGTGGCTGAGGCACTGCGAGCGCACGCCAGTGTCATTTGTTTGCAGCATCCCTCCCTCCCTCCCCACAGCGCGACTGAACAAAGAGAAGAAATACAGCTCCACCCACCAGAACACCGACACAAGCTTCTCTAACCAGGAAACCTTGACAAGCCACCTGTACAAACCCACACATAGCGAGGAAACTCCACAATAAAGAGAACTCCACAAACTGCCAGAATACAGAAAGGACTCCCAAACTCAGCAATTTAAACAAGATGAAGAGACAGAGGAATACCCAGCAGATAAAGGAACAGGATAAATGCCCACCAAACCAAACAAAAGAGGAAGAGATAGGGAATCTACCTGGTAAAGAATTCCAAATAATGATAATGAAATTGATCCAAAATCTTGAAATTAAAATGGAATCACAGATAAATAGCCTGGAGACAAAGATTGAGAAGATGCAAGAAAGGTTTAACAAGGACCTAGAAGAAATAAAAAAGAGTCAATATATAATGAATAATGCAATAAATGAAATTAAAAACACTCTGGAGGCAACAAATAGTAGAATAACAGAGGCAGAAGATAGGATTAGTGAATTAGAAGATAGAATGGTAGAAATAAATGAATCAGAGAGGATAAAAGAAAAACAAATTAAAAGAAATGAGGACAATCTCAGAGACCTCCAGGACAATATTAAACGCTACAACATTCGAATCATAGGGGTTCCAGAAGAAGAAGACAAAAAGAAAGACCATGAGAAAATACTTGAGGAGATAATAGTTGAAAACTTCCCTAAAATGGGGAAGGAAATAATCACCCAAGTCCAAGAAACCCAGAGAGTCCCAAACAGGATAAACCCAAGGAGAAACACCCCAAGACACATATTAATCAAATTAACAAAGATCAAACACAAAGAACAAATATTAAAAGCAGCAAGGGAAAAA
>NW_011495048.1:6342948-6347488 GCF_000754665.1 Bison bison bison | reverse complement strand
CTCTTGGTAATTTTTACACTGGATATGTGTGAAAATTATAATATCCTGGATATATTAATATATCATTAAAATGAAAAAAAAAAAAAAAGAAATATGCCTTTCCTTCTTCAGTCAATATCCAAGGTCTTCCATATCTAAATAAGTGTGTCCTCCAGAATGTTCCTCTTCGGAGAGTATGTTTATCTCAGAACTGCTGCCATTGCTTAACTCTAGAAGAATCTAGAAAGTTTATTCCTAAAGCTTAGCTTGTTTCTTTAAAGGGGGAAAAATATTTCTTCTTCCAGCCTGGCTTAAAGAGAAATGTTATCTTTATGAGTTCATCAATAAAAGCAACCATATTAAAATTTAGTGCATAGACTATGGGAGCACAGCTATTTTGGGCCTGAATCCTCATTTTGTCTGCTTTCTGTGAGAAAACATGGTGCTACAGGATTCTGCAACTCTGTGCAGCAAAATTTTATATACAAGAGAAATGATTAAAGTTGCAGCAGATCAATCTTATTTAAAGAGTTCTGTATGGGGTAACTGCAAGTGCTATCTTGCAGTGTCTAAAACTATTTTAAAATTGAATTTATTTTGCAATCAATGTATCACATCATTTATACCTATAAATATTTGATCTATTTAATGTAATTATTTTCTTTTTCTGCCCTAAATTTATTTAAATGCCATCCTATTTTCAAAAGGGACTTATGGCAGTCTACAAAAATACACACAATGAAAAAAAAAAAAGAGACAGTGAGATAACCTATTATTATGCTTTTATAACAAAGAATCTATGTAAGGTCTAGCTGTAAGCAGAATGTTGCTAAGAGGTGACCTAATGGTTGTCTTGTTTCCCTTGCCTTTCTTTATGACACAGCGCCTGGAATATATTTGATATTAAAATAATGTAAAAATGAAGCGTGCCTGAAAAAAAAAAAAAAAAGAAAGCATATCATTAAATCCCTTCTTCTGCATCTAAATTATAGTAAAACCAACAATTTCAGTTAGGAGTCTTCGTTTGCAAGCAACAGAAAAAAAAAAAAAAAAGAAATAGCTCAACTGGAATTCCATCATCTCCAGTAGCTTTATTCATAGTGATGCTTCCTAAGGCCCATTTGATTTCACATTCCAGGATGTCTGTCCCTAGGTGAGTGATCACAATATCATTATTATCTGGGTCGTGAAGATCTTTTTCGTATAGTTCTTTTGTGTTTTCCTGTCACCTCTTCTTAATATCTTCTTCTTCTGTTAGTCCATACCATTTCTGTCCTTTATTGTGCCCATCTTTGCATTAAATGTTCCCTTGGTATCTATAATTTTCTTGAAGAGATCTCTAGTCTTTCCCATTCTATTGTTCTCCTCTATTTCATTGCATTGATTACTGAGGAAGTCTTTCTTATCTCTCCTTGCTGTTCTTTGGAACTCTGCATTCAAATGGGTATTTCTTTCTTTTTCTCCTTTGCCTTTAGCTTCTCTTCTTTTCTTAGCTATTTGTAAGGTCTTGTCAGACAACCATTTTGCCTTTTTGCATTTCTTTTTCTTGGGGATGGTCTTGATCATTCAGTTCAGTTCAGTTCAGTTCAGTCACTTAGTTGTGTCCGACTCTTTGCCACCACATGGACTGCAGCACTCCAGGCTTCCCTGTCCATCACCAACTTCTGGAGTTTACTCAAACTCATGTCCATTGAGTTGGTGATGCCATCCAACCATCTCATCCTATGTTGTTCCCTTCTTCTCCTGCCTTTAATCTTTCCCAGCATCAGGGTCTTTCCAAATGAGTCAGTTCTTTGCATCAGGTGGCCAAAGTATTGGAGTTTCAGCTTCAGCATTAGTCCTTCTAATGAATATTCAGGACTGATTTTCTTTAGGATGAACTGGTTGGATCCTCTTGCAGTCCATGGGGCTCTCAAGCCTCTTCACCAACACCTCAGTTCAGAAGCATCAATTCTCCAGCACTCAGCTTTCTTTATAGTCCAACTCTCACATCCATACATAACGACTGGAAAAACCATAGTTTTGACTAGCTGGACCTTTGTTGGCAAAGTAATGTCTCTGCTTTTTAATATGCTATCTAGGTTGGTCATAACTTTCTTCCAAGAAGCAAGCATCTTTTAATTTCATGGATGCAATCACCATCTGCAGTGATTTTGGAGCCCAAAAACATAAAGTCTGTCACTGTTTCCACTGTTTCCCCATCTATTTTCCCTGAAGTGATGGCACTCGATGGCTCCTGTATAATGTCACGAATCTCCATCCATAGTTCTGCAGACATTCTGTCTATCAGATCTAATCATGTGAATCTGTTTGTCACTTCCACTGTATAACTGTAAGGGATTTGATTTCGGTCATACCTGAATGGTCTAGCGATTTCCCCTACTTTCTTCAATTTAAGTCTGAATTTGGTAATAAAGAATTCATGATCCGAACCACAGTTGGCTCCTGGTCTTGTTTTTGCTGACTGTATAGAACTCCATCTTAGGCTGCAAAGAATATATTCAACTTGATTTCAGTATTAACCATCTGGGGATGTCTATGTGTAGTCTTCTCTTGTGTTGTTGGAACAGGGTGTTTGCTAACACCAGTGCATTTTCTTGGCAAAACTCTATTAGCTTTTGCCCTGCTTCATTCTGCACTCCAAGGCCAAATTTGCCTGTTACTCCAGGTGTTTCTTGACTTCCTACTTTTGCAGTTTCCAGTCCCCTATAATGAAAAGGACATCTTTTTTGTGTGTTAGTTCTAGAAGATCTTGTAAGTCTTCATAGAACTGTTCAACTTCAGCTTCTTCAGCATTACTGGTAGGGGTATAGACTTGAATTATTGTGATATTGAATGGTTTGCCTTGGAAACGAACAGAGATAATTCTGTTGTTTTTGAGATTGCATCCAAGTACTGCAATCAAACTCTTTTGTTGATAATGAAGCCTACTCCATTTCTTCTAAGGGATTCTTGCCCACAATAGTAGATATAATGGTTATATGAGTTAAATTCACCCATTCTGGTCTATTTTAGTTCACTGATTCTTAAAATGTTGATGTTCAATCTTGCCATCTCCTGTTTGACCACTTCCAATTTGAATTGATTAATGGACCTAACATTTCAGGTTCCTATGCAATATTGCTCTTTACAGCATCAGACTTTGCTTCCATCAGCAGTCACATCAACAGCTGGGTGTTTTTTGTTTTTTTTTTTGGCTTTGGCCCCATTTCTTCAGTCTTTCTGGAGTTATTTCTCCTTTCTTCTCCAGCAGCATATTTGGATACCTATAGACCTGGGGAGTTCATCTTTCAGTGTCATACCTTTTTGCCTTTTCATACAGTTCACGGGTTTCTCAAGGCCAGAATAATTGACACCTTCTATTTTACAGTGGAAACAGCTCAAATCTCCAATCATTGTACCAGTCTTAAATAACTTCTTTTACTCAGTTAAGCCACTTATTCAGACACTATAAAGAATGAAGAATCTTTCCCTTATTCTTATCATTTTTAAACAAAGATTACTTGAGCATTACTTGAAAAGAAATACAAAAAAGCAAAATGGCTGTCTGGGGAGGCCTTACAAATAGCTGTGAAAAGAATAGAAGCACAAAGCAAAGGAGAAAAGGAAAGATATAAGCTTCTGAATGCAGAGTTCCAAGAATAGCAAGAAGAGATAAGAAAGCCATCCTCAGCGATCAGTGCAAAGAAATAGAGGAAAACAACAGAATGGGAAAGACTAGAGATCTCTTCAAGAAAATTAGAGATACCAAGGGAACATTTCATGCAAAATGGGCTTGATAAAGGACAGAAATGGTATGGACCTAACTGAAGCAGAAGATATTAAGAAAAGGTGGCAAGAAAACACAGAAAAACTGTACAAGAAAGATCTTCATGACCCAGATAATCACCATGATGTGATCACTTACCTAGAGCCAGACATCCTGGAATGTGAAGCCAAGTGGGCCTTAGGAAACATCACTATGAACAAAGCTAGTGGAGGTGATGGAATTCTAGTTGAGCTATTGCAAATCCTGAAAGATGATGATGTGAAAGTGGTGCACTCAATATGCCACCAAATTTGGAAAACACAGCCATGGCCACAGGACTGGAAAAGGTCAGTTTTCATTCCAATCCCAAAGAAAGGCAATGCCAAAGAATGCTCAAACTACCACACAATTGCACTCATCTCACACGCTAGTAAAGTAATGCTCAAAATTCTCCAAGCCAGGCTTCAGCAATATGTGAACTGTGAACTTCCAGATGTTCAAGCTGGTTTTAGAAAAGGCAGAGGAACCAGAGATCAAATTGCCAACATCTGCTGGATCCTCAAAAAAGCAAGAAAGTCCCATAAATCATCTATTTCTGCTTTATTGACTATGCCAAAGCCTTTGACTGTGTGGATCACAATCAACTGTTGACAATTCTGAAAGAGATGGGAATACTAGACCACCGGACCTGCCTCTTGAGAAACCTATATGTAGATCAGGAAGCTCCAGTTAGAACTGGACATGGAACAACAGACTGGTTCCAAATAGGAAAAGGAGTACATCAAGGCTGTATATTGTCACCCTGCTTATTTA
>NW_011495048.1:6342201-6342478 GCF_000754665.1 Bison bison bison | reverse complement strand
TGATGACACCACCCTTATGGCAGAAAGTGAAGAGGAACTAAAGAGCCTCTTGATGAAAGTGAAAGAGGAGAGTGAAAAAGTTGGCTTAAAGCTCAACATTCAGAAAACGAAGATCATGGCATCCAGTCCCATCATTTCATGGGAAATAGATGGGGAAACAGTGGAAACAGTGTCTGACTTTATTTTTAGGGGCTCGCAAATCACTGCAGATGGTGATTGTAGCCATGAAATTTAAAAGACACTCCTTGGAAGGAAAGTTATGACCAACCTAGATAGC
>NW_011495048.1:6329642-6342101 GCF_000754665.1 Bison bison bison | reverse complement strand
GCTAAAGCTGAAATTCCAATACTTTGGCCACCTCATGTGAAGAGTTGACTCATTGGAAAAGATTCTGATGCTGGGAGGGATTGGGGGCAGGAGGAGAAGGGGACGACAGAGGATGAGATGGCTGGATGGCATCACCGACTCGATGAATGTGAGTTTGAGTGAACTCCGGGTGTTGGTGATGGACAGGGAGGCCTTGGGTGCTGCAATTCATGGGGTCGCAAAGAGTCGGACACGACTGAGCAACTGAACTGAACTGAACTTGAGCAGTACCTTGGGGCTTCCCTGCTAGCTTAGCTGGTAAAGAATCTACCAGGAAATGTAGGAGATCCTGGTTCAATTCCTGGGTCAGGAAGATCTGCTGGAGAAGGGATTGGCTACCCGCTCCAGTTTCTTGGGCTTCTCTGGTGGCTCAGCTGGTAAAGAATCTGCCTGCTATGCTGGAGAGCTGGTTTTGATCCCTGGCTTGGAAAGATCCTTTGGAAAAGGGAATGGCTGCCCACTTCAGTATTCTGGCTTGGAGAATTCTGGCCTGGAGCAATACCTTATTTCACACAAAAAAATAATTTAGAGGGAGCCAGGTTTTCTGACAAACAAATTCAAATTAACTTAGAAATCAGTGCAGTAGCCATTAGATGACAGTATCTGATTTCATAATAATTAATAAAATATTTAATCTGAAAAACTGTAAAACTTTCCCAGAGAAAATTAAGAATACAGAATAAATATAATGATGGGTGAACTTAAAGGTATTATTTTCTACACACATATTCCATTTTACCATATCATTAAACATACAAAGTTCAAACGAATGATTTCAGTATTGTTGGTTCCTATATTTTCACCTGCTATTTATTGCCAATAAAATATGGTACTTCAATATCCTGCTCAGGGAAGATACTGATACAGATATGCCTGCAAGAGGGAGATCCCTTCCCTGATGACAAGTCACAAGTACTGTATATCAAATCTAATAGCACAGCTTAGACAATAAAACATATGTTCCAGGAGCACATTTAATTAGGACAGGAACTGTTAGTGTGCAAGAGAGCAGAGCAGAATTAATGGCACGGTTTTTCTCTGTGGGCTCTGAGCGGTTTGTTTTCATGTGATTAGAAAAGATCTGTCAAGTACATTATACTATCGCTCTTTTATCCTGTTACCAGGACTCTCTTAATTTGGGTGTGCATTCTCACTCACAAGTTTTTCTACCCTGGCTTCAGTACTTTCCTACTTCCCCACATAATTCAACTTACTTTTGTCAATGGTAATGAGGTTGCATTTGAATGATGGACATGAAGTGAAAGGTGAACTAATTGCAGTGCTGTAACAGAGGAAGCTGGCACCTAGAAAGACAAACACGTGACAGGAGAGGAGGGAAGGATTGGCTTGGAATTATGGTGCCAAGGCTAAAGAAAAAAGACCTACAATGAATAGTTCAGGGAACAGTTTTGTTTAGATATTTAGTTGTAGCATTTCACAAGTTGTTGGTAAATTACCATCACGGATTTTCTACAGTCATAATCCAACAAGGAAACAAAAGGCAGGGGTAAAAAGTAGCACTCTGACAGCAGAGATGCTTAATACAGTCTTCCCTCAATATCCCCAGGGAACTGGTTCCAGAACATACAGCCCTATATCAAAATATAGAGGTTGCTTAAATCCCTCATTCAGTCCTTGGTTTCTCCAGGTTCCTGCATCTGGGAATTCAATGGACTGCAGATCATAAACACAGTATCCTACTAGAGGTTGGTTGAATCTGCAGATGCAGAACCCACCAAAATGGAGGGCTTAGTGTATTACCTACATACATTATATATATACACATATACACACACATACATACATACCCACACACACACATATTTATATAAATACATATACAGGGCTTCAGTGGAGGCTCAGGGGTAAATAATCTGTTCACAAAGCAGGAGACCTGGGTTCAGTCCCTGCATCAGGAAGATTCCCCTGGAAAGGAAATGGCAACCCACTGCATATTCTTGCCTGGGAATCCCACTGAGAGAGGAACTTGTTGGGCTATAGTCCACAGGATCGCAAGAGTCTGACACAACTTAGTGACTAAACCACCACCACCACACATACATATGTATATATATATGTGTGTATGTGTGTGCTTATGTAAAGACAAAGTGTAAATGCCACTTGAAAATAAACATATTTCACCAAAAGAGTGAGAACTTAAAATGACTGTCAGCTTCTGGATCATTCTTATAAATGAAGAATGTCAATCAATTTGTCTCTTCATGATTGAAAACTCACTGTTCAGCAGATTTACAAGTTTGTATATAAATACAGTGTTTTATTAGGAGAATCCTGAAATCTTCATTTTGTTATGAAGCAATTTTTATTTAAAAGGAAAAGGGAGAAGATAAATAATAACAGGGGAATATTATTCAAGTTTTCCTGGTTTAATTGTGGTAGGCTGGGCTTTTGTTCTGTATTTTGAAGAATAGAGAAAAATTCAATAGAAAGGAAAATTCGGGTATCCTATTATTCTTATTACTTAGGGCGGATTTTCTTTCCAGTTTTGCTCAGGTTTACCTGACAGCTGAGCTCAGCCTCATTAGTTAAAGTTCAAATTCTGTGGCAAAGTAGTAGCTCTTTTTCTGTCTACTAAAAGAAAAAACTCCATGAAGCCCCTAGGAAAAGTGTTAATGAACAAATTAACTGGAAATAAATACAAATTTTCAACCTGGCTTAGAGATAAAAAATAGTCCCAAAGGACCACATTGATTATCTTCATCATATCAATAATGCATGTAAGTGAGGCTATATGGCCTCCTGGGCAAATCTAAGAAGAGAGCTCTATCAAGCAGGAGCGGGAGTGAGGCAGAAAATGATTGGGGTAGCCGCCTGGGAATCCAAGTTCAGTGAGGTGTGAGACTCTGGCAGTGAGGTGCTCAGTGCTTACCAATGAGGCATGCAGCCCCTAATGAGTGGGTCTCCACAGAGTCACATTCAGAAGTTCTCATATTCTTCCTTCACACAGATAATTTTCCCTGAGTGATTTAAAGTCTTCTAGAAAAGCCTGGTATGTTAGAAACCAATCTCCTTAATGAAAATTCAAACAGGTTTTTATGCTTCCTGACAATGTGGTTTCTACATTTTTCACAGATCAGATCAGATACATTCTGCAAGTATGTATCTGCACCCATCCACAATAGAACACATGCTCTTTCTTTACATGAAGAGATCCTGTGAGCTCTTCAATAGGCCAAGGAATCTGTGAAGTTAATGAAAGTTCTAGATGAATGATATTCAATAAAAATACAATGGGAGACATACATGTGAGCCACATACGGAATTTTAAATTTTCCATCAGTCTCATTGAACAGTTTTTAAAATTGAAATTAAAGTCATATTTTACTTAACCTAATATAGCTAAAATATTATATTTCACAATGCAATTAGTAAAAAATTCAGATGTTTTACATTTTTTCATATTAAGTTTTTGAACTCCATTGTGTATTTTTTCCATTACGGCACCTCTCAAGTCAGACTGGCCATATTTCAAATGCTCACTAGCCTTATGTCTAAGGCTATAGTACGTGCTAACACAATTATTGGTTCTAGACTCAGAAGAATATGGTGTGAATATACAGTTTACCTTTGACAAAGTGAAAGAGGGTGCTGTTGGGGATACTGACATTCTATGCAGTCAAAAATCATGTGTAATTTATAGTTGGCTTTCTGCATATGTTTCTCAGTAACTGCAAATTCAAGCAACCATGAATCATGTAGTACTGCAGTACATGTTTAGTGGGAAAAAAAAAACAACAACCCTACCTGCAAGCAGACCCATGCAGTGCAGTTAAAATCTACTTAATTGAAGAATATGTAAGAAAATAATATAGTTATTTGTTCAAAAAACAGCCTGAGTGGCTAAGGGATACAGGTGGCTGTATTCCTTTTCATCTTTTAAATTGTAAATTGTATACCATATCTTAATATTATTCAAAAATAAAATCATATTCTTAAATTAAATAACTGTGTCATATTCCACACCCTACCACCACCATCCCTCACATCAATGCTGTATTCGCTTCTATTGCTCTAATTCTTTGGGGAATTTTTCTCCATTATTTCCTTAAAGTTAGTCTTATCTTTGTCTGACTTTCCATTTGTTCAAAAAATTGAATACATTTATACACTTTAACAAACACCATGTAATGGAAAGCAGATTGGAATTCCCTTAGGCATTGTAAGTATATTTATAAACAGAAAGTCTTTATTTTCTTATTTGACTCTAACCCAGAGCAAATCATGGGTATAAAGGCTTTCTAAAATACTCATTATTTTCTTATATTAAGTTTTATTAGTTTACATTTTTGAAGCAAGAAGACTTTTATCTCAGTAATGCTTTCATGAAATCTTACCCAATCACATATCTTAAAAGGATAAGCATGTAGACAGGATGGGTATAAAACTTAACCAACATCTGGAAAATGCAAAGAAGAAACTAAGACTGTAGGTGTAACTCAGGTTTCTCTGCTTAGAGTCATTAATCGATGTCCAGGCTTCATGACCTTTCTTCACCTGTATTCCTTTTGTGAATTTCCAAAAGAATTCCCAAAGGGTGTCCAGTTTGGGCTTGAAAGTGAAAAGTGAAAGTGTAAGTCATTCAGTCATGTCTGAGTCTTTGTGACCCCATGGAATTCTCCAGGCCAGAATGCTGGAGTGGGTAGCCTTTTCCTTCTCCAGAGGATCTTCCCAACCCAAGGACAGAACCCAGGTCTCCTGCATTGCATGTGGATTCTTTACCAGCTGAGCCACAAGGGAAGCCCAAGAATACTTGAGTGAGTAGCCTATCACTTCTCCAGCAGATCTTCCCAACCTAGGAATTGAACTGGGGTCTCCTGCATTGCATGTGGATTCTTTACCAACTGAGCTATCAGGGAAGTCCAATTTGGGCTAAGAAAGACACTTAACTGGTATGGTATCCTTATTGACATCATGTAGGACTGCCGTTTGATCCCACCAGAGGCCAAAGAGCACCACCGTGTTAAGAGCACTTACTTGCTTACTCTGGAGACTCATTGCCCAGGTACACCATACATGTGACCTGGAACCTTGAACATAACTCCTCACTTTTTGTATCTTAGTTTATTCATACCCAGAATAGGAAAGTGAAGTTGCTCAGTTGTGTCTGACTCCTTGTGACCCCATGGACTAAGGTTCCTCCATCCAAGAGATTTTCCAGGCAAGAATACTGGAGTGGGTTGTCATTTCCTTCTTCAGAATAGAGATAGAAATTACATATTAAGGACTTGCTGTGTGATTTAAATGAGGAAATTCATGAGACATATGTATAATAATAAGTAACTCAATAGGTCCCAATTATTCATTATTTTTCCCCTATTCAACCTTCATCTTTTTTCTTTTTTTACTACATATATTTACTCTAATATTTGGGCTTTCTCTATGGCTCAGTGGCAAAGAATCTGCCTGCAACGCAGGAGCTGCAGGAGATGCAGTTTTGATCCCTAGGTTGGGAAGATCTCCTGGAGAAGGAAATGATAATAAACTCTAGTATTTTTTCCTGGGAAAAAAATCCCATGGACAGAGGAGCCTTTAGGGCTATGGTCCATGGGATCACAAAGAGTTTGACATGACTGAGCAACTAAGTACAATCACAAGCACTCTATTTTCCTTGTCTTCAAATTTTTACAGAGGTGACTCCTTAACACTTTTAAGGCTCACAGACGACCTCTTCCCCTTTAGCAGCAATACTGAACTTTTAGGGAAAGAGGTGCTGAAGATTAGTGCTATGTTCTGCAGTTGTCAATATGCTATAATTGTGTTGTCTACAGATGAGGGGAAAATGCTCCCTGACCATATTGTCTTTCTTTTTTGGCTTTGTGGCATGTGAGATCTTAGTTCCCTAACCAGAAAATGAACCCATGCACCCTGCATTGGAAAGAGAGAGTCTTAAGCACTGGACTGCCAGGGAAGTACCCCTGCCCACACTTTCTGTAATAGTGTGTTGCATACATAAAGGATGGCTACCTTGATTCTTAAGTCCATAGTCTTGAATGAAGTTACTTCTCTGAGTATTTTGTACAGCCCCTAAGATCTGAGAAATAGTAACTCATGTAAATTAATACGAAAAATAAATTGAACCATTTTCTCTTTCTTTAAAGGCCAAGGCAAATGCAATTTTTAACCATGAATAATGGTACAGAATTCTGCTATTTCTATTACATCTTAAATTAAAAACTCACATACCTTATTTAAAAGCCGAATTTTCATTTTATGATGATACGTATTTTTATATTGGTTTTCTAGGTGGAGTATTCCTTTGAGCAAAAAGAGTATTTTTAGGGTTAATAGGATCTGTTCTCATTAAAACTAAAACTCATGAACGATTTTAGATATCACCTAAGGGAAAACACAGCAAATGCGAACTGCCAACTCATATATATGCATTCTAAAATCTCAATCAAGCACAGTGAAGTCTTTTTAGGAAAAATAATTATTCTCCTGATTAAAGAGTGCATTTTTTCTGTCCCTAGTGACAAAGGAAACATTTAATTATTAAAAGCTTATGGTTCACAGTTGACATCTTGTTTAATACACCTCTCCAAATATATTATAATACTCTAGTTAAGAAAAAACTCTTAGAACTTTCAGATGGTTTCACAGAAGGTTAAAATAAATGACTATTATTTCAATATTAAACTTTCTAGTTACTAAAATCTAATCAGCATCAATTGGCATGAAAAGCCAAGGAGTTGTAGGATAGTAAAAAGTGTTCTGAATTGGCTTTATGAAGCCATTCATAGCACTTTTCCATTCCTAGCACTTCCATGAAAGCTGTGATGTTAGCAGAGACATATAGCTTTTTTATCTTTTTAGTTTCCAGGTAAAACAACTATAGACTTCGCCTAAACATGCTTTATGGTCCATTATAGAGGCAAACTATTTATTTCTTTTCTTAAACAGCTTTCTGTGCACTTGGTCCCTCTATAATAATAAAAAAAAATTACAAATTGCAATTGAACAATTAATGGCCAATCTAAACAATAAGAAAATAATTCTAAATGAAAGCACATTTCATAAATTCTGGATTTGACAATGCAATGCTGATTAGCAAAGAAAAACAGCTGATCATAATTCACATTGGAATGAACACTGCTGAAGCAAGTGTGAATATTAGTAAAAACTTTATGGATTGTAACTTGTAAAGATGCATTCAAAGCCGTAAAATTTGCCATTTAATTCAACATTCCTAAGAATTTATCCTAGGACAATAGGCACATTTGCAAAAGTGGTTTACATTTGTAGGTAAGAATATTTAGCATAGCTGTTCACAAGAGAAAAATATGAAGTATATAAACAAATATTAAAGAACAGGTGATTAGTACATGGATGTTGATAGGACTCTGCACAGGATAATAAGAGTTAGAAAAGTGGTATTTGAAATCAGAGAACCTGTTTCATTTCAGGTCTCTGAAATTTCATTAACCACTCAATTTCTGACCCTTTAAAATGGTACTAAAAGTAGTATCTTTATCAGAAAATTGTTATGAGACTAAATAAGACATGATTTATATTGTGCCTTGAGCTCTTAATTCTCAATTTTAATATAAGTACACATGATGAACACTCCTAGGTATCCATTAGCAATGATGGTGCAAAGTTAGGTCAACTGACATAGGAGGTAATTCATAATTAATTGTTAAATTAAAAAAAAAACAAAAGTTAGATAGCAGCAGAATAACTTTAAAGTAAAATCCTATTTTAACTGTAAATAGGAAAGGAGAATGAAAAATCTTCATATAATTTTTAACTTATATAGTCTAACTTTTCTATGATATTCACACATTATTGTTTAGGTTTTTAGAAAGAAATTTACCCTTTGTTAAATTGTATGTAAGCCTAAGATTGAGTAAAATTATGATATTCATGAAATTAAAAAAATAGAACTTGTAATCATACTTAATTACAATGAAATGATGGAAAGATAGTATATTTAAGTTCTAATTCAAATTGTATTTATGTAGTTTGAGAAAAAACTTGGGATAGAATCAGACAAATAATAAAATATGCTTTTTAGATTTTTGGACAACATAGGGATTGTGATAAATCAAAATGACTCAAATTTGGCTATAAATCCATGAAAATTTTAAATACTGTTAAAATGTTTTTTTTAATACATTATGATATGGTAGAGTAGATGCCACAAATGAAGAAAGAATGAAAGGAATTACAGAAGTGGGATCTGAAAACCAAGATGTAGTATTTATCTTTGAGGTGATGACTAGAAAAAAATTCCTTTCATTACCCATAGGAAGCTTAGCTTCTAAAAAAATAGATCCCTAGAGTCCCACTGATGGGGAATTTAAAGGAGGAGAGGTATGAATAGTGCTTCAGTGAACACTGGGGAGCATGTACCTTTTTGAATTACAGTTTTCTCCAAATATATGCCCAGGAGTGGGATTGCTAGATCATATGGTAGCTCTATTTTTAACTTTTTAAAGGAATCTCCGTACTGTTCTGTATAGTGGCTGTACAAGTTGGAAGCAATCTAAATGTCCATCAATAGATGAATGGTTAAAGAAAAGATGGTACACATATTTAATGGAGTATTACTCAGCTGTAACAAAGAAGGAAGTAATGCCCTTTGTAGTAACATGGATGGACCTAGAGATGATCATACTAAGTGAAGTACGCCAGGCAGAAAACAACAAATATCATATGACATCACTTACGTGTGAAATTTAGAAAGAAAAGATACAAATGAACTTACATACAAAATAGACTCACAGACACAGAACTTATGGTTACCAAAGTGAAAGTGAAAGTTGCTCAACCATGTCCCACTATTTGCAACCCCATGGACTATACTGTCCATGAAATTCTCTGGGCCAGAATACTGGAGTGGTAGCTGTTCCCTTTTTCAGGGGATCTTCCCAACCCAGGAATCAAACTGGGGTCTCCTGCATTGCAGGCAGACTCTTTACTAACTGAACTATCAGGGAAGCATGGTTACCAAAAGGGAATGGAAAGATAGTGAAAGTCATTCAGCTGTGTCCAACTCTTTGCAACCTCATGGACTATACAGTGGACTATACAGTCCATGGAATTCTCCAGGCCAGAATATTGGGGTGGGTAGTTGTTCCCTTCTTCAGGGATTGTCCCAACCCAGGGATTGAACACAGGTCTCCCACATTGCAGGTGGATTATTTACCAGCTGAGCCACTAGGGAAGCCCAAAGGGGAATGGGTCTGGAAATAAATTAGGAGTTTGGGATTAACATATGCACACTACATATACTCGACCAACAAGAACCTAATGTGTAGCACAGGGAACTATATCAATATTTTGCAATAACCAAATAAGGAAAAGAATCTGAATATATATACATATATATATATATATATGTATATATATGTATATATACATATATATATATCACTGAATCACTTTGCTGTACAACTGAAACTAACACAACATTGCAAATCAACTATACTCCAATTAAAGGAAAGATTAAAAAGGTAAATTTAATTTTAAGTATATTTTATAATATAACAATAGGGCAAAACTAATACAATATTGTAAAGTTAAAAAATAAAATAAAATTAAATTAAGAAATTAAAAAATTAAAAAAAGATAAAAAATAAAAATAAAGGAGGAGAGCTGTATTAATTTGTAAAAATGTGCAGTCAGCTATAAAGAATTACAGTTTATAGACAACATGAAAAAATTGAAATTTCAAGAGAATGCTAATTTAGCTTATAGGAAACACAACTAGGACATAACATAAAATATGATAAGAATTTTAATAACTTAGGAAATATAAGTAGGATAACAATTATAAAGAAAGAAAAGGATACAAAAATGAAAAGGAAAGTGCTTGAAACTAATGTCTATTCACAGGAGAATGGTTAAATAAATTATACTATTTTCAAGCAATGGCAATTTGGAAAGAAGTAAAAATGAATCAATCCAAGCTTCATGAATTAAAAGGGACATTGTCCAAAGATGACACAGAGCATATTTCAGTATGGTTCTAAAAGTGTAAAACTAAAAACACCTGAAACAATGTCATACATTACTTATAAATACATTGTAGAATCAGTGTCAGCAAATGCATTTAAACAAGAAATTCAGGGTGATATAGGAACATGGGAACTGGAAAGGGACACATTAAGGTCTTTAACTGCTTACTAATGTTTTGTGTTTTTCTTTTCTCTCCAGGTCATTAGTAGACATGTTATTCTTTATATATTTTGTGTTTCTGAAATATTTCACAAGAATCAAATAATAAAAATAATACCCTTTTAAAAGATAATTCAGGAGCTAAAAGGTATATCCAAGAGGAGGGTTACTTAACATTAGAAAATCTAAATATTTTATTTTTCACTGCTGCCTAATAAAATCTAATCTATACTGTGGAGTTTATACATATATAAGAAAGAGAGAAAGAAAAGAAGAAGGTAATGATGTGGAGTGGGGTCTATCAATAAGATGTCAAGAACTGTATGAAGGGTCATATTACTTAATATAAATTTCAATAGAATATGAATATCACAAAAAAGACCAAGAAGAGAAATTTTTAGGACTAACAACATGAACATATATAAATATGATGTTAAGAAATCCTAATAATGGACTTGTTTTAGTCTTGACTTCAAAATTAATGTTTCTCTTTGATCATTGTATGTGATATTTGATGAATTTTATCAAGACAACATTTTCCCAAGTGTATGAGTACACTTATCTTGTTGATCCTAGTATTTGACTTGATATATTTATGGTCAGAGTAGAAAAGGATTCTACATCTAACTAGAGATAAGCCTGTGATGTAAAATTCCTGTCATCTTACTAACTTTTTATATACCTCCTCTATTATTAAGAGATTGATATTTGAATCTCCCATGAAGACAGTGGATTTTAAAATTTCTCTTCACAGATGCATCACATTTTAAATCATGTATTTAAAAACTCTTATTAGGTGCATTGTAGTTTGAAAAATTTTAAGATGCCTCAGCTGTGAACAGGTGATTCATAGGTACTCATTCAGTGGCCACAGTGAAACTTGAAAGTCCCAGGCAGTATCACTGCTACCAACCTCAGCTGGAAATTGTCAGAAACTTGGTGTCTTCCTGTATTATCATCAGGAAATCTTACTAGAAAATAACTACTTTCCCTTCTTTCACACTTTCAAAATTTTACAGGGATGGGCTATGCTGATAATCCCTCATCTGGACCCATAAATATAAAAGGATACTAGAAAATGTAGTTTCAGGTTTCCAGAAAATACTGCATGTTAAAATTACATTAATGCAATATTTATAATTGATAACCCAGCTCTGTGTACTACCTTGCTTACTCAACACCCACAGAAATTCTCTACCTTCACTTAAATATCTATATACAAACAACAGTATTCTTTCACCAAACTTAATGTAACTACCCATTACACAACAAAAAATGTGCATACCCTTTCTCCCAAAATAATATGAACAGAAGTTCTTGGAAGTGATCCTATGTGATAAATATCTGCAATATTTATTCCAGTTCCAGCTCAGTCATGATCTCCCTGTGATAGATGTATCAGTGAAGATAGAGAGGGTTTTGGCTTAGAAACAAATAAACCCCAAATATCAGTAGCTTAAACAAATGAAAAGTTTACTTTAAGACATGGTACATTTCCATGTGTATCAGTGAGCTTTTCTGCCCTATGTCTTTCTGACTTTATGACTCAGGGTAAAAGAGGCAACATTATCTAGATTGCTGGTAGTCAAAACAGCAAGGAGAAGAGAAAATGAAGACTGGAGCATCAGTTAAATGCTCAATTCAACAGGTCACCTCTATCCGCATTTGATTGATCAGATCAGGTCTCATGTCCATGCCGAACTCTAAGTGAGGGGAAGACTGGTCTTCCTGATTTCCTGAATGTAGACGGAAACTACAGTATCAATAAAGGACAATAATATTTAGCATGATAATTTGTGATAGAAAATAAGATTTTTCAAGCAATAATAACCAAGGAGGTAAATAAAAAATAATCTTAGATACTTCCACTCTCAAATACTTCATTACCACATTTTGCCTCATAATTTTAAACATCATAAAGTATGTTTTATTTTCAACAATTAATTTATTTATTATTCAGTCAAGATTTGACATTTCATTATGAAAGAATGTTGTAAAATGGTTGGCTTTTCCTCCTCCACGTCTCCTTAATTAACTTTTGATTTATTTTTACATTTCTGTCTCCCTAACATTATTGAGTAGAACTAGAGACAAAGTAGGGAAAACCACTAGACCATTCAGGTATGACCTAAATCAAATCCCTTATGATTATACAGTGGAAGTGAGAAATAGATTTAAGGGCCTAGATCTGATAGATAGAGTGCCTGATGCGCTATGGAATGAGGTTCATGACATTGTACAGGAGACAGGGATCAAGACCATCCCCATGGAAAAGAAATG
>NW_011495048.1:6328106-6329408 GCF_000754665.1 Bison bison bison | reverse complement strand
AGACATCCTGGAATGTGAAGTCAAGTGGGCCTTAGGAAGCATCAATATGAACAAAGCTAGTGGAGGTGATGGAATTCCAGTTGAGCTATTCCAAATCCTGAAAGATGATGCTGTGAAAATGCTGCACTCAATATGCCAGCAAATTTGGAAAACTCAGCAGTGGCCACAGGACTCTGGAAAAGGTCAATTTTCATTCCAATCCCAAAGAAAGGCAATGCCAAAAAATGCTCAAACTACCGCACAGTTGCACTCATCTCACACGCTAGAATGCTTAAAATTCTCCAAGCCAGGCTTCAGCAATATGTGAACCGTGAACTTCCTGATGTTCAAGCTGGTTTTAGAAAAGGCAGAGGAACCAGAGATCAAATTGCCAACATCCACTGGATCATGGAAAAAGGAAGAGAGTTCCAGTAAAACATCTATTTCTGCTTTATTGACTATGCCAAAGCCTTTGACTGTGTGGATCACAATCAACTGTGGAAAATTCTGAAAGAGATGGGAATCCCAGACCACCTGATTTGCCTCTTGAGAAACCTATATGCAGGTCAGGAAGCAACAGTTAGAACTGGACATGGAACAACAGACTGGTTCCAAATAGGAAAAGGAGTCCGTCAAGGCTGTATACTGTCACCCTGCTTATTTAACTTCTATGCAGAGTACATCATGAGAAACGCTGAACTGGAAGAAACACAAGCTGGAATCAAGATTGCTGGGAGAAATATCAATAACCTCAGATATGCAGATGACACCACCCTTATGGCAGAAAGTGAAGAGGAACTGAAAAGTCTCCTGATGAAAGTGAAAGAAGAGAGTGAAAAAGTTGGATTAAAGCTCAACATTCAGAAAACGAAGATCATGACATCTGGTCCCATCACTTCATGGGAAATAGATGGGGAAACAGTGGAAACAGTGTTAGACTTTATTTTTTGGGGCTCCAAAATCACTGCAGATGGTCACTGCAGCCATGAAATTAAAAGACGCTTACTCCTTGGAAGGTAAGTTATGACCAACCTAGATAGCATATTCAAAAGCAGAGACATTACTTTGCCAACAAAGGTTCATCTAGTCAAGGCTATGGTTTTTCCTGTGGTCATGTATGGGTGTGAGAATTGGACTGTGAAGAAGGCTGAGTGCTGAAGAATTGATGCTTTTGAACTGTGGTGTTGGAGAAGACTCTTGAGAGTCCTTTGGACTGCAAGGAGATCCAACCAGTCCATTCTGAAGGAGATCAGCCCTGGGATTTCTTTGAAAGGAATGATGCTAAAGCTGAAACTCCAGTACTTTGGCCACCTGATGTGAAGA
>NW_011495048.1:6318031-6328006 GCF_000754665.1 Bison bison bison | reverse complement strand
TGTGAAGAGTTGACTCATTGGAAAAGACTCTGATGCTGGGAGGGATTGGGGGCAAGAGGAGAAGGGGATGACAGAGGATGAGATGGCTGGATGACATCACTGACTTGATGGACATGAGTCTGAGTGAACTTCGGGAGTTGGTGATGGACAGGGAGGCCTGACATGCTGTGATTCATGGGGTCACAAAGAGTCGGACACGACTGAGCGACTGATCTGATCTGAGAGACATTAAAAAGTACAGCTGTCATCAAGTTATTTTGGATATAAAGTTATATCTTAAGATATTTTCTGTTTTTCAAAGAATATATCCAAAGAATAAGACCAATTGAGCATAGATTAATTTTATATTGGTCTCTTCTAATATTTTAACTGAAATCAGTGATTTAACAAGTGTTCAATTTTATGAAAGAATTTGGTAAGAGTATTAGAAAACTTGTAGTATACATTTGAGCATTTAAGTAAAGCTTAGCTATCCAATCCAAAATATAATTTAGAAAGTAGAAAAACAAAGAAGTTTGAACACTTGTCTACAGGCAAGATAAAGTATAGATATATTCTTTGCATGGCTAGAAATATATTTCATAAACTTTTTTTATTGTTTCACATATAAGGACTTGAGGAGTCATGAGAATATTCTTGAGGAAGAACAAGGCTATCATAATGCTTGTTTTAAGCAACACAACAATAGTCTTCAGAAATGAAGTCTCCTAAAGCCCTGCCTTCAGTCATCGTACAAGTTTTCTTGACCTCTTCCTCCCTTCATCTTCCTCCTTTCCCATCATACCACACATATCTCCAAATACCTAAGTAAAGAAAGGAGAATATCTTTCATATATTTGGGCAAGAAACTTGAATAGAATTTATCTATGAATGTATCAGGTATTTTTCTTACAAAAAGAACTCTAGGGACAGAGATTGAAGGCCTTGGAGAGGAAAGAGGAAACAGAAAATACAATAAGCTTATCTTTAATGACTTTTTATTTCTTAAAGAGTAAACTGTTCATTCATACACATTTTAGTAAAATAAATAGAAAGAAATATCATAGGTGGACAGGACAAATAGAACCCCCTAACCTTTGTTTTTCCATATGAAGAAAGCCGAACATATTGAAGGCAAAGACAAATGTTCTAAAGGCAGAGATACTTTGAATAGAAGAAAATTAGAACAAATTTTGTTCAGTTTTCTTAAGTACTTGAAAGGGGTTTAAAAAGAGATGACAGCTTGAAAGAGAATAATCACTTTCTCTTCTAAAATGGGAAGAAAGGCTGAGAAGATAAGGTAAAGTGATAAGTATGTATAGATAAAAAGTGCAACAAATATGGGATTTCTTGTTAGACGTTTCTGTAAAGCAAGGGATGATACCTTCTGAGAATGATGGGCAAGGTATTCAATAAAGACAGTACTTGAAAAAGAAATATACAGTCCTAATTAACTACAGTGAAGAGTTTGCCATGGAAATAATCTTAAATAAATCCAGAATCAATAGGTAACAGCAGCATCTAAATTGAACTTACAGGATCTAAAATTGAATTTGATCATAATTTCATCTCCCTTGCCAGATCATAACAAAACTGAATATTACTGAATGAATGAAAAATGAGTAAAGTGCCATCCCCCAAAAGTAATCAGTTTAAGTTCAAATGAAGAGAATGTTTCCATTTTACTTTCCTTTTCCTAATCTCCTCAAAGAATGCCAAAGTTAGGCAGGAACTTGGGATCTAATTCTCAATTGTAATATCTTTTATAAAATTCTCCCAAAAAATAATGGAAAGTTTCCTATCTGGGCCCTGAAGCTTGAGGACAGTGGGTGGTAGGCAGATTCGGGGATCCGAATGGCCTTCATTACTTGAACTCACTGTGCCTCCTCCACTGAGTCCTCTGCTGTCATGACAGATTGCTTTCTTCCTGTTTGATATGAAATTTACTCAGATGTTTAAAGTCAGCCATCAGGTTAATATTTTCCAGACTTGTGAGACTATATTCCAGTTTGTCAAGGAAGGCCTCATCACATAACTCTATACCTGTGTTGAGATATTTATACAGATTATACAAATAGGAAGACCAAAAGTCCCATTTTTCCTGAACTAAGGGGACTCCCAGGAGATCTGACTTTCAATGCTAAAACGAGGAAAGGCCTATGTCAATTGAAATGATTTACTCACCACTCAACATATAAATTGCTTTGTTCATAATCAACCATCACAGGAAAATATTTACTTCTAGATTTGGTTTCAATTTCTCTCTCTCTTTTTGGTAATCCCTCTGGAAAAGGTGCTAATGACTGAATCAATAGTCAGGCAGCAGGAGGGTGATGGCATGGGGAACAGTCAATATAAATGACTTACACTTGCATTGTCAGGACCAAAGTAACTGAAAAAAAAAAAAAAAAAAGACTCCTCTTATACTACACTGTGAATTGAGAAGATAGGAAACTTACTTAATATGGTGGTTTTATGATATGCTAGGCATTCCACTATTTCATCTACTGCAAACCAAGTCAAGTCAATTAGATTCTTGATGCACAAACAGACAATAGCAAGTTATTCAACATATCTCTTGGAATTGTGTCTTAGAACCTTATTTAGAAAACAAAATACTATCTTCATTCAGATTGTGAGGAAGGAATCCATAGAAGAGCTTCACAGACTGCTTTCCCATCTTTCCACTATGTCCCTAAGTGTCTTCTAGCTTCAGAGTACTTCAAAGATTTATTCATTCTTTTAAAACTATCAAGGTACAGAAATCTATCTCTTTTAACAAAAGCATTTTTATTCAGAAGTCTACCCAGCCTCATCAAGGGGGGCTTCTTGAAAATAAACCTACCAAGCCAGAATGCTTTCTTATGGCTTTCATTGTCAAAAGAACTTTCATGATTGAAGTCCAGATTTTCAAATAAGCATAAGAAACCCCCGGGCCCCAGTGACATTGAAACAGGATATTTCTTAAGCCTTTGATTCTTTCCAGTTAAAACATTAGCTGCAACATGCATGACTTTATCCTCTTACCACACATGAAGTCAGTTGACTCAACTGACACTTCTGACCCCCTCTCAGTCCTTTTCGTGGCACATTCTTTCTGTTCCCTTCGAGTCAGTTGTCTCCAAAACTCCATAGATTTAGAGTCAGTTATAATTAACAAGGGCTTTCCTGGTGGCTCAGTGGTAAAGAATCTGCCTGCAATACAGGAGACGCTGGTTGGATCCCTGGGTCCAAAAGATCCCCTGGAGGAGGGCATGGCAACCGACTCCAGTACTCTTGCCTGGAGAATTCCATGAACTAAAGAGCCTGTCAGGCTACATTCCATAATTTAACAAAGTTCCTTTTGGGAGACTCTTTCTACAGTGAGAGATTCAAAGAGGGAAAATTATTTCATATGCATAGCAGTATCAACAAGCTTATTGATACTGAGTTAAAACATGTAAAACATGTAAGGTTAATGAAGGAGTCCTTGGGCCTAGAAAAGAAGATAAAGACCTCAAAGGCCTTGGGCCTGGCAAAAGAAGATAACAGCTTCTAGGGCCCTTGCTGAGCCACCTGACTTCGGGGGTGACAAAGCTGAACTTTAAGTCCCACCTGGATACTCCGGGCAGAGGCATCAGCCTGGGACCCTCCACCCCTCGGCCCAGGACCCCCCCAACCCTGTTCATCCGCCTGACTAACATCTTCCCCTATTGCTTCCACAAAACCTCCCCTTAAATATGAATCCTCCCTGATCCTGCGCGCCCTCAGCCTGGTCGTTAGACCAACTGTCACCCCTCCTTGCCTGAATAAAGGTAACCTGTCTTGGCTGAGGTCGTCCTCCTTTCTTCATTGTCTCGTCTCGAACTATACCTTACAGTCAAAACGTGTAAAGCACTTAGAAGAATGTCTGGCACATGGAAAGTGCTCAAAAGATGTCAGCAATAGCTGACAATAATAATTACCTGTTATTAATACTATATTATAATAAATTAATGTTTTCTTAATATTTATATGGTTCAAGAACATTAAAAACATAGAAGTTGCATGTAGGAGAATATAAAATTACCTGGAATCATTCTGCTCAGAGAATTATTCTTCTCAGATAATATTTGTATATTTGAAATTATTCTATATAGAGAATTTAAAGCTCTTTGTTTTTAGTGTTTCACTATTTTATATATTCACTCTGTGATATGAAAGTATCTCCTGCCATTAATAAATAAGAAATGTCACAACCATCAGAGATTTTTGATGTGAGTGAGAGCTCTCCAAACTGTGATCTGACACAGTTAAGTTCAGTTCAGTCACTCAATCGTGTCCGACTCTTTGCGACCCCATGAACCACAGCACGCCAGGCCTCCCTGTCCATCACCAACTCCCAGAGTTCACTCAAACTTGCATCCATCGAGTCGGTGATGCCATCCAGCCATCTCATCCTCTGTCATCCCCTTTTCCTCCTGCCCCAAGTCCCTCCCAGCATCAGTCTTTTCCAATGAGTCAACTCTTCAAATGAGGTGGCCATGCTGCCACCATCCCATGGTGGTTGCTGAGGGGCTAGGGAGTAGAAGAAACAAGGTGAAAAAGGAAACAGGATTGGCCCCAGATAGCTGAGGTACATATGAAAGGAATAATTTTGGTGAGCCCAGAGGCTTCCATCTTCCCATGCATAGAATGCTAAATTCCTTGATACCTGGTATTTGATGTTCAGACTGCTTGTTCCCTTTGTTGCAAACTTGTATGTAGCCTGACTTTCCCCTACCTCCTTGGAACAGTTTTCTCAGAGCTACTGAGATGCTTGCCGTCTCTCAGGCTGAGTCCTAAACATTCCAACTAAACAAAATAACTCTCTAACTTCAAGTTGTGACTATATTTTTTAGTTGACAACTTGATGTCTTTGAAATGTTTTATCAAGGAGTTGTAAAATAATATAATTGATGAATTCCTTAATAATGAACATCAGCTTTGCCTAAATTTTATTATTTTGAACAAGTTTGGGTGTTATTATTTACCTAAATTTTCCTTTAGATCAAATTCTGATGGTGAATACTGGGGCCAAAGGATACAATTTTTAAAATGTGATTCATATTATAAAACTAATCTAAAACAATTTTGCCAATTTTCCTTCACCTGTGTAGTGACAAATTTCCGAAATTCTCAAATTCTTATAAATGTATGAAGATACACAAAAATATGGGCTTCCCAGATGACCCTAGCAGTAAAGAACCTGCCTGCCAATGCAGGAGACATAAAAGATGCAAGTTCGTTTCCTGGGTCAGTAAGATCCCTTGGACAAGGGCATGGCAACCCATTAAGGTATTCTTGCCTGGAGAACCCCATGGACAGAGAAGTCTCTCAGGCTACGGTCCATAGGGATGCAGGGAGTTGGACATGAGTGAAGGAATTTATCATCATCCATATATACAAATGTAAACATAAAACTGGAATGTACATTTCATTATAGGGGACTGGAATGCAAAAGTAGGAAGTCAAGAAACACCTGGAGTAACAGGAAAATTTGGTCTTGGAGTACAGAATGATGCAGGGCAAAGGGTAATAGAGTTTTGCCAAGAGAACACACTGGTCATAGCAAACACCCTCTTCCAACAACACAGGAGAAGACTCTACACATGGACATCACCAGATGGTCAACACCGAAATCAGATTGATTATATTCTTTGCAGCCAGAGATGGAGAAGCTCTATACAGTCAGCAAAAACAAGACCAGGAGCTGACTGTGGCTCGGACCATGAACACCTTATTGCCAAATTCAGACTTAAATTGAAGAAAGTGGGGAAAACCACTAGACTATTCAGGTATGGGTATGACCTAAATCAAGTCCCTTATGATTATGCAGTAGGAAGTGAGAAATAGATTTAAGGGTCTAGATCTGATAGACAGAGTTCCTGATGAACTATGGATGGACGTTTGTGACATTGTACAGGAGACAGGGATCAAGACCATCCCTAAGAAAAAGAAATGGAAAAAGACAAAATGGCTGTCTGAGGAGGCCTTACAAATAGCTGTGAAAAGAAGAGAAGCAAAAAGCAAAGGAGAAAAGGAAAGATATAAACATCTGAATGCAGAGTTCCAAAGAATAGCAAGGAGAGTTAAGAAACCCTTTATCAGAAATCAATGCAAAAAAAAAATAAAGGAAAACAAAAGAATGGGAAAGTCTAGAGATCTCTTCAAGAAAATTAGAGATGCCAAGGGAATATTTCATGCAAAGATGGGCACAATAAAGGACAGAAATGGTATGGACCT
This sequence comes from Bison bison bison, assembly GCF_000754665.1. Lineage (NCBI taxonomy): Eukaryota > Metazoa > Chordata > Mammalia > Artiodactyla > Bovidae > Bison > Bison bison. The sequence goes on along the minus strand of NW_011495048.1, from coordinate 6,321,784 downwards.
AACAAAAGCAGAAGATATTAAGAAGAGGTGGCAAGAAAACGCAGAAGAACTGTACAAAAAAGATCTTCATGACCCAGATAATCACTTGATTTTATTAAGATATAACAAATATTCTAGTGATCTTACAATGTATATGGGGCTTCCCTGATAGCTCAGTTGGTAAAGAATCCAACTGCAATGCAGGAGACTCCGGATTCATTCCTGGGTTGGGAAAATCCTCTGGAGAAGGGATAGACTATCCACTCCAGTCAGTATTCTTGGGCTTCCCTTGTGGCTCAGCTGGTAAATAATCCGCCTGCAGTATGGGAGACCTGGGTTCAATCCCTGGGTTGGGAAGATCCTCTGGAGAAGGTAAAGGCTACCCACTCTTTTATTCTGATCACAAAGAGTTGTACATGACTGAGCGACTTTCACTTTAGGATATATATATTCCAAATCACCAGAGACAAAACAAAAATCTTTAACTCCAAAATTCTGATAGTGGCCAGTATTAGAAATGTGATGACAAAAACGCATCACTTTAGGAAATTTATAGTGAAAGAAGGTATATTGTGGTGCAATGTCCCTAAAAAGCATTTGATAAATTCTAGCACATGTTGATGGTTTTTAACTAAATACAATGCCTTTTAAATAGAAGGATAAGTAAATATCATGTAAAGATGATCACACAAAAAAGCTAAAATTCTATATCATGGAGAGTTTCTCATTAAAATCAATTAAAAAAAAAGATGTCTGACTTATCTACTGTTATGAAAGTACTAGCCAATGTAATTGAATAACAAATGCTTTTAAAAAGAGATAACAAAATTGGAATAAAAGTTAAAACAATGACAAATTACCTTGAAATCACAGAAGAAACAATTGCAAAAAGATTAGAATTGTTCCAAGTATAGTATAAATAACCAAAACTACATTTGGCTACATCAAGATTGTACAATTAATGTTATATTTCTTTAGTCCATTTTTGCATTAAATTTTTCTTTCATCAAAAAATATTTTGTTAAAAATTTGAATGAAAATATATTAAAATAAACTACATATCTAAATAAGAAATTAGAATCATTTTTATAGCATAGAGATTAATAAAGCCTTATAATTTTATTAATGTTAAGGCTTTTAATAATTTCCTTGAATGTTTACAAGTATTATTAATAATTATACCTCATTTCTCTTTATTTATATGAAAAAAGTAGTCTGCTTTTTCTTAGAGCTAGAAAATCATGAGCCATAATACTTCAGTGTGAGTGAGGTTATTAAAAATTTACTTTATATAAATTTATCTTATTCATATCCTTTTCTCACATACATACAACAAAGCAGGCTTTACATGCATTACTTTAAAAAATATCCACAATGTCTGTCCAAAATATAAATTATTATCTCTTTTTTTTTTTAAACTGGGAAAACACAGACACCTGGGGTTCGTGGGAAAGAAGTACTGAGATTTATGACCATTACCTCTCACTAAGTATCCACAGAGAGAGAGTTGAAAACTGATGAGGGATTTCATATAAAAACTATACTTTGGTGAAAATATCTTTGAAGAATTGATTTATAATCAGTTGATTTCTAGCTATACTTTAAAAATAAACACTACAGGAAAAGCTGAATTATTGTTCCTGTCCTGCCCCCAGAATGTTATAGGTATATTTTGGCAATGCCAACAATAATGCTCTATTAGAATTACATATAAAACATTTCCCAATATAGCTCCATTTAAAAGTTTGTCCTTGGAATGATTCCAGGTTGAGTTCCACTTCACTCAGCTCCCTCTTATCCCAGTCATAAATAAAACAAGTAGAAGTGGGAGATACTGATTTTTGCATGAATGTTAAGTCTGCACCTCCTATGTAAAGGTGGTCATTGTTATTTCCATCTAGGGATATATTATAATATTGCTTTCTTGCTAATAAAATTGAAAACCAGAAAGGTATTATGTGACTTTACATCTTATGTCAATGTATTTGGGAAATAAGATAGCATTGATAGGGGTATATTCTCTCCTCATGCCTTTTATTATTCATATGGAGGGATTGCTAGGGCCTGAGCCTCACATCAGATTGACTAAAACAAAAACAAAAACAAAACTTGATGGTGAGCTCCATACACTGCACACTGTACTGGCAGTGATGAAATACATGGACCCAAACTAATACTTCTGACCTTTACCTTCCCACTGCCTACTCATCAATCATTCTTGCCCATGAGAAGAAGAATACACTTTATATTTGGTAATCTTTGCATAAGGCATTGAGCATGCCTGACTTAGTGATGCTGCTTCTGCTGCTAAGTTGCTTCAGTCGTGTCTGACTCTGCAACCCCATAGAAGGCAGCCCACCAGGCTCTCTCATCCCCGGGATTCTCTAGGCAAGAACACTGGAGTGGGTTGCCATTTCCTTCTCCAATGCATGAAAATGAAAAGTGAAAGTGAAGTCGCTCAGTCGTGTCCAACTCTTTGCGACTCCATGGACTGCAGCTTACCAGGCTCCTCCTCCCATGGGATTTTCCAGGCGAGAGCACTGGAGTGGGTTGCCATTGCCTTCTCCAGACTTAGTGATAGCATTCTTAGAAGCCAGCATATCCTTAGATCCACATGTTCTGATCTCCTCTCTGTCATGTGATAATGAGGCTGCTCCTGATAGGAAAATCTATCATTTTCCTGTGCCGATGAGATGAATTACTAGCGTGCTTATTTGTCTGCAGATCTAGAGTAATTTTCAAAATAGCTCTATTAGTGATAAAATTCATACTTTATCCATCAGGTTTACACATTTATTTTTTTATTGAATCTGGAAATGGATGAGAAGAGTGAAAGAGTGACAGTTGCTCAGTCATGGGGTCTTTCTGACCCCATGGACTCTAGCCTGCCATGCTCCTCTGCCCATGGAATCCTCCAGGCAAGAATACTGGAGTGAGTCGCCATTCCCTTCTCCAAGAGATATTCCTGACCCAGGGATTGAACCTAGGTCTCCTGCATTGCAGAGAGATTCTTGAATAGAGTGGCTGTTACTTATATATCACCCCTTCCACATAACTCCAAGAGTATAATTTCCATTTTACTTTACTTTCGCAGTTGAGAGTTAAGGAAGTGAAATGACCAAAGTCAAACAGCAAGTGTGTGAGTGCATGTCTGGGGTGATCATGTGTATTAGGGTTTCTGGTAGAGGTGATGAAATCAAACTAAAGTACCCACAAGAAACAGATTTTAAATTACACATTGAGCTTGTTTCTCATTCAAGATTAGATAGGTGCGCAAAAGTCACAAACATGTTTTAAAGCTAACCTTCTCCATAAGAGTTAGGTAGGTCAAATGTTTAGCAGTTAGGATCATAGAAACTCAAGTAAAAAAGATCTAGTTTTAACTCCTGCTCAGCCCTTTGCAAGTGGCAAGTTATTTTAGGCAAGTTACAGAACCTCTCCAACTTTAATTGGCTAAAAATGAGAGTTTACCTTATGAACTTTGCAAAGGGATTATGTGAGATTACTCTTGTAATACCTTCAATGCAGTGTTTGGCATATAGTAAGCAGTAAATATCAGCTAATATTATCATTACTTTGTAAGGAAGAACTGACACCTAGAGACAAAATAGGTAATGTGTTTACTATCATAAAGCTACATGGTGTTGGAAAGGAACTAATATAAATTGGTTTTAATATTATTCAACATCACAACCATCTTCATCCCCATGAACCTCGGTCAGAGTAGTTCCCATGAATTTAAATTCAGATTTGGTCCTTACCTCCTTCTGCTAT
>NW_011495048.1:6301851-6317385 GCF_000754665.1 Bison bison bison | reverse complement strand
ATTTAATGCTAGAGTTCAGATCAGATCAGATCAGATCAGTCGCTCAGTCATGTCTGACTCTTTGCGACCCCATGAATCACAGCACACCAGGCCTCCCTGTCCATCACCAACTCCCGGAGTTCACCCAGACTCACATCCATTGAGTCAGTGATGTCATCCAGCCATCTCATCCTCTGTCGTCCCCTTCTCCTCCTGCCCCCAATCCCTCCCAGCATCAGAGTCTTTTCCAATGAGTCAACTCTTCCCATGAGGTGGCCAAAGTACTGGAGTTTCAGCTTTAGCATCATTCCTTCCAAAGAAATCCCAGGGCTGATCTCCTTCAGAATGGACTGGTTGGATCTCCTTGCAGTCCAAAGGACTCTCAAGTCTTCTCCAACACCACAGGTTAAAAGCATCAATTCTTTGGCGCTCAACCTTCTTCACAGTCCAACTCTCACATCCATACATGACCACAGGAAAAACCATAGCCTTGACTAGACGAAACTTTATTGGCAAAGTAATGTCTCTGCTTTTGAATATACTATCTAGGTTGGTCATGACTTTCTTTCCAAGGAGTAAGCGTCTTTTAATTTCATGGCTGCAGTCACCATCTGTAGTGATTTTGGAGCCCCAAAAAATAAAGTCTGACACTGTTTCCACTGTTTCCCCATCTATTTCCCATGAAGTGATGGGACCAGATGCCATGATCTTCGTTTTCTGAATGTTGAGCTTTAAGCCAACTTTTTCACTCTCCGCTTTCACTTTCCTCAAGAGGCTCTTTAGTTCCTCTTCACTTTCTGCCATAAGGGTGGTGTCATCTGCATATCTGAGGTTCTTGATATTTCTCCCAGCAATCTTGATTCCAGCTTGTGTTTCTTCCAGTCCAGCGTTTCTCATGATGTACTCTGCATAGAAGTTAAATAAGCAGGGTGACAATATACAGCCTTGATGAATTCCTTTTCCTATTTGGAGCCAGTCTGTTGTTCCATGTCCAGTTCTAACTGTTGCTTCCTGACCTACATACAGGTTTCTCAAGAGGCAGGTCAGGTGTTCTGGTATTCCCATCTCTTTCAGAATTGTCAACAGTTGATTGTGATCCACACAGTCAAAGGCTTTGGCATAGTCAATAAGGCAGAAATAGATGTTTTTCTGGAACTCTCTTGCTTTTTCTATGTTCCAGTGGATGTTGGCAATTTGACCTCTGGTTCCTCTGCCCTTTCTAAAGCCAGCTTGAACATCAGGAAGTTCACGGTTCACATATTGCTGAAGCCTGGCTTGGAGAATTTTGAGCATTAATTTACTAGCGTGTGAGATGAGTGCAATTGTGCGGTAGTTTGAGCATTCTTTGGCATTGCCTTTCTTTGGGATTGGAATGAAAATTGACCTTTTCCAGAACTACACTAAATTTTAGGTTTAGAGAAGATACTTCTTCCAAGGAAGTCATTAATCTCAGGATTTAGATGACATTTTTATCTTTTTTCTATTTTCTAGGCTAAGATCTACATTTGATACTATCACTTTGCATGGAAGATGGTGAATTATTAACAGCTCATTTTCATAGAGGACATTCTGTTCTCCTGAATAGAGATAAGACTACTGTAAGGTAAGTGAGGCACTCATCCCCATACAAAATTTCAGACATAACAAAAGACATGGTAACAAGATAAATGCTATGTTTATGTAATATTAAAGAATCAAATCAGCAAATCATGACCCATAAATTGGTTGCCTATTTTGCTAGGAAAGTTTTGTTAGAAGTAGCAGTGATAGGTAAAGTGTATATTAGGTGTCATGGGGTTTTAGGCAAAGAATCTTGCTGATATTGATTAAATTATATCATAATAGAAGTCAACACAATACAATATGTTGATCTGCTCAAGTGATGTTTGAAGAATATAGACTGAAGCAGAGTTTTCTCTTTAAAAATAGTAGAAAATAGTGATTATTATGGAGATTATAGACTCTTTAGTATTTATTTATGTATTTGGCTGCACCAAGTCTTAGCTATGGCGTGTGTATCAGGATCTTCATTGGGGTATGTGAGATCTAGTTCCCTGACCTGGAATTGTATCTGGCCCCCTGCACTGGGAATGTTGGAGTCTTGGCCACTGGATGACCAGGGAAGTTTCAAGATTATAGATTTTAAAAGCCTTTCTCTTAATCCAATTAACAGAATGTGGCAATTACTGCATCATCACTTTGGTAAATTCTTTTAATTTAGACTACTTTCACTGCACTTAATTATGTAGTCTTCTTCAGTTCCATATTCAAGAATTGAACACCAAAAGAAAGCAAGAGATGTAAATCCTTCTAATTTGATGAAAAACTAAAAATGACTGTAGAAACACAAGCATATTTGAAATGTACTAATAGCCTTAAATAGTGAGATTTTTATATGAACTACAGAATCAAAGTTATTTCAACAAATAATCATTTATTAATGATGACTATACCAAGAGGTTTATTAGATAAATTCAGATAATTTGATTTAGGAAATTTTATTCATATTTTAGAGATTAAAAAAATTAAACAAGAAGTAAGCTAATTACTGGTGGACAACTGTTAGAACAGATTTTTCATTCAAAAGTCCATGGTCTTTCTAACAAAACATGTTGCTGAAATTAACTTTAGAAGTTATATAATGCAACTGCTTTTTTCCATGAAGAAAGGAATTCTTGTCCTGATTACAAGCAGAATGAGGGTTATACTAATTCCTCTGACTACCCAGGACAGGTATTTTCTCATTGTCCATGATAGTAGTAATGCAACTGCCTCATCCAGGTCCAATTTACTATAGATATACTTTTCCATGACTGCTAAAAATGCTCAAAGATATACCTTTTGTATATCAGGAGCCATCATACTAAAAAATGCCCAGAATAAGAATTCATATCTGTTGCCAATGACAGACTGATGTTGGGGTGCTAGGAGCCCAGCCTCCTTGCATAAGGTGGGACAGCTGAGGTGCAAGTGAAACACCAGAGTTCCCTGCACAATGATGTTGAACCTAGATGTTTATTCATTTATTTTTGTTTTAAATTTCCCATCCCTTAACAAACAAAATCTTGGTTAAATGTCCAGTGAGTCAATGATGCCATCCAACCATCTCATCTTCTGTCGTCGCCTTTTCCTTCTGATCTCAGTCTTTCCCAGCATCAGGGTCTTTTCAAATGAGTCAGCCCTTCGCATCAGGTGGCCAAAGTATTGGAGCTACAGCTTCAACATCAGTCCTTCCAATGAACACACAGGACTGATCTCCTTTAGGATGGACTGGTTGGATCACTGTGCATTCCAAGGGGCTCTCAAGAGTCTTCTCCAACACCACAGTTCAAAAGCATCATTTCTTCAGCACTCAACTTCTTAATAGTCCAACTCTCATATCCATACATGACTACTGGAAAAACCATAGCCTTACAAGACAGACCTTTGTTGGCAAAGTAATGTCTCTGATTTTTAATATGCTGTCTAGGTTGGTCATAACTTTCCTTCCAAAAAGTAAATGTCTTTTAATTTCATGGCTGAAATCAATATCTGCAGTGATTTTGGAGCCCCCCAAAATAAACTCTCTCACTGTTTTCAAGTTTCCCCATCTATTTGCATGAAGTGATGGGACCAGATGCCATGATCTTCGTTTTCTGAATGCTGAGCTTTAAGCCAACTTTCTCACTCTCCTCTTTCACTTTCATCAAGAGGCTTTTTAGTTCCTCTTCACTTTGCCATAAGGGTGGAGTTATCTACATATCTGAGGTTCTTGATATTTCTCCTGGCAATCTTGATTGCAGCTGGTGCTTCTTCCAGCCCAGCGTTTCTCATGATGTACTCTGCATAGAAGTTAAATAAGCAGGGTGACAATATACAGCCTTGATGAACTCCTTTTCCTATTTGGAACCAGTCTGTTGTTCCATGTCCAGTTCTAACTGTTGCTTCCTGACCTGCATACAGATTTCTCAAGAGGCAAGTCAGGTGGTCTGGTATTCCCATCTCTTTCAGAATTTTCCACAGTTTATTGTGATCCACACAGTCAACGGCTTTGGTATAGTCAATAAAGCAGAAATAGAGGTTTTTCTGGGACTCTTGTTTTTTCGATGATCCAGCGGATGTTGGCAATTTGATTTCTGGTTCCTCTGACTTTTCTAAAACCAGCTTGAACATCTGGAAGTTTATGGTTCACATATTGCTGAAGTCTGGCTTGGAGAATTTTGAGCATTACTTTATTAGCATGTGAGATGAGTGCAATTGTGCAGTAGTTTGAGCAGTCTATGGCATTGCCTTTCTTTGGGATTGGAAATGAAAACTGACCGTTTCCAGTCCTGTGGCCACTGCTGAGTTTTCCAAATTTGCTGGCATACTGAGTGCAGCACTTTCATAGCATCATCTTTTAGGATTTGAAATAGCTCAATGGGGATTCCATCACCTCCATTAGCTTTGTTTATAGTGATGCTTCCTAAAGCCCCCTTAATTTCAGATTCAAGGATGTCTGGCTCTAGGTGAGCGATCACACCAGCGTGATTATCCGGGTCGTGAAGATCTCTTTCGTACAGTTCTTCTGTGTATTTTTGTCACCTCTTCTTAATATCTTCTGCTTCTGTCAGGTCCATTCCATTTCTGTCCTTTGTTGAGCCCATATTTGCATGAAATATTCCCTTGGTATCTCTAATTTTCTTGAAGAGATCTCTAGTCTTTCCCATTCTACTATGGTAGTGTGCAAAAAAAAAAAAAAATTATGATTAAAAATAAAGAAACTCTGTAGACCACTCAAATAGAGAATTTTTCACAAAATTTACTAGGTTAAAAATCACTGAAGTAATGGAATATTAAAATTAAAACTAATGATAAGTATTAAGAAGACTTAAACTATAAGAAGTTTGTTAGGAATTTTTTTTACTTGTATTAAAAAAGCAATATTTCTTAATAAAACACAATTTGACCTATTTAAATAAAGGAGAAGTAGAAAATTCAGATAAATAAGTTGCTATATGGGAATTTTGTTGAAAAACATTTGAAAGAAATTCAATTTTTTACAGTAGTTAAAATATTTTTTCTATATCTCTATCATCTAGAACTATAATCATGATTTGGAGAATATGATGGGCAGCGCCATTCCTTTTACAGGATAGGAACAATAGTACAAAGTTTTATCTGGTAACTATATGTTTAAATATGTAAAAGATAAACATGAAGATAGCCAACTGGAAAATAAGATATGTTATGCCTCTCAATTCAGCTCAGTCAGTCGCTCAGTCATGTTCAATTCTTTGTGACCCCATGAACTGCAGCACACTGGGCTTTCCTGTCCATCATCAACTACTGGAGCTTACTCAAACTCATGTCCATCGAGTCTGTGATGCCATCCAAACATCTCATCCTCTGCCGTCCCCTTCTTCTCCCTTCTTCAGTCTTTCCTAGCATCAGGGTCTTTTCCATGACTCAGTTCTTGGCATCAGGTGGCCAAAGTATTGGAGTTTCAGCTTCAGCATTAGTCCTTTCAATGAATATTCAGGACTGATTTCCTTTAGGATGGACTGCTTGGATCTCCTTGAAGTCCAAGGGGCTTTCAAGAGTCTTCTCCAACACCACAGTTCAAAAGCATCAATTCTTCCAATCTCAACTTCCTTTATAGTTCAACTCTAACATCCATACGTGAGTTATGGATGTTAGAAAAAAAACCATAGCTTTGACTAGACAGACCTTTGTTGGCAAAGTCATGACTCTGCTTTTTAATATGCTGTCTAGGTTGGTCATAAATTTTCTTCCAAGGAGTAAGCGTCTTTTAATTTCATGGCTGCAGTCACCATCTGTAGCCATGAAATGTCTATGCCTCTACATACAACAGATAAACTTTTTACTATGTACATGAAACTAGAATGTTCCATACCTGAAAACTGGCAAAATGTCCAAAATAATTGAATTTGATACTGTATACATGGGTTCGAGCCATGTGCTGGGAAGATCCCTTGGAGGAGAAAATGGCAACCCACTCCAGTATTCTTGTCTGGAGAATCCCCATGGACAGAGGAGCTTGGTGGGCTACAGTCCATTGGGTCACAAAGGGTCACACATGACTAAGCGACTTAGCCTGTATGCACTATACATACTGGATGTTTATGGGTACAATGTTTATAGGTAATATAAATTGATTAAAACTAGACTGTATTTTTAAAAAATAGATGTTTTTTACTTCATATATTTATGACTGTTGCTTCCATTTCAGCAAAATCACTAGGTAGGTTGCTTAAGACAAATTTCAACATAAATGTATTGACATTGATATTAAACAAGACAATCTTTCTCAAGGTATTGTGGTTCTAGGTTTTTTAAAATTTTTATTATAAATTGCTATATAGTCCTCAATTTTTACATTTAAATGAAATTGTAACTATGGTTCTTAATTTCTTTTTTTCCCAAGATTTTCAGTGTGACTTAACACTGAAAAAGGAAGAAAACCAAAAAATAGCAGCATGTTGTTCAGTTGACTATCACTCTTATTTTGAAATTGAGAAAAATGTTTTTTTTCTAAAATAAGTTAAAAGAATTTTATTCTCCAAAGTGAAATTGTCAAACTTGTTTGTTTTCACTATTTTTGTAAGCCATGACAGAAAACTCTAGATGGCATCAGTTCAAAATTAATTTGATTTTCTGCCAAAGAGCACAATTGACTTCTAATATATTTTTTGCCATATATATTATATTAAATCAAATTGTTATTACAGAATTTAGATGGTACTACCATTGTGGATCCAAGAGGGGCTTAAAGGTAAAATTTTGTGTCTCTTCACAAGATATTTCATCTTTGGGCAGATTCCAAAAGCATCATGTATAATATTTGAAAATTTTCAAAGAATATCACTGCTATTAGCTCAGTAGCAGAAATAATAGATTGTACATGGAAAAATAAAGCAGTTGATATTCTGCCAAAATTCTGGCTTATACATTTTTCCTTGTTCTTGATAACATTTAAATTATTCAAATAAAGCTAAAATTTTAATTTAAAAAAAAATTAAGTGTTAAATAATTATATAAAGTAAAATAATTTACAATGCCTGTGTTTAAGAATCTACCTAGTTGTCAATATAAAAATTGGTATCACATCTTACTCAAGTAAGATATACAAATTTGAGGAAATATGAGTTTTTAATATCACAGAATGTCCACCATTGAACACTGTTAGGACACACTGACGTATATATGAGGAACACACAGAGAAGCAAGAAGATGGAAACTTGCCCTTTCTGGGAAGTGATATAAGAGATTCTGCCAGAATCTCTGGGTCTCTCTAAGAGAAAAGATTTTGCAAGTTAATTCATCTAGGCTCTTTTGTTGCTTAAAATTTTACTGTTCTGTAGTGGACAGTGGTGAAATTCACACACCTTAGAAGCGTTCCTCTCTAGTCACTTTTTGTTTTGAGGATTAGGATGAGAGTTGCAGGGAAATGTTTCATTGATGCTGAGTGATGGTTGTGTTGTAGGGATCCTCTTTCCAGGGTTTGAAGTGGTAATGAGGAAACTAAGAGAAATGCTAACATCTTGAGGATGAAATATTGAAAGAGAGAGAATTGGGTTTTGGATGATATCATTGAGCCCCTGAAATAATCACCTCTAGAACACACGTACCTCCAGAATTCTTATGTGAGAAACTAAAAGTCCATTGATTTAGACCATGTTTACTTAGCGTATCAGTCAGGATTTAAAGAGCAAGTAAGAAATTGCTTTCTGTATTTCAGCATAAAGAATTTAATGTAGCAATTACCAAAGCAATTAAATATGTGGAGAAATGGCAGTCCAAGAAGTCACAATTCAACATGTCAATCTGAAAAGCTGAATGTGAGGGTCTCAGCATTTGCAGGAAAGCTGCCACAGTTCTTAAAAATCTGTAGCAGTTTCCATAAAGTGTCTAGATAACATCAACAAATCAGATGTTCTCAAGAGCTTACTGACAAATGACTGGAAATGTCCTGACTTCCCTGTTCATCTGGATATAACTGCTTTCAGAAAACCAAACACTATCTTCCTCTTGAGCTTCTGAATCTCACACAACAATATCTCATTAGAAGAATCTGATCTATAATCTGGGTGGAAAGGGACCCTGGGTAACTTGTCTGGGGGGCTGCTTTTTGAGAGAGTGCACATGGGGGCTGCCATGTTGCAAGTTGACTACAGACAATTCAACATGTTTTGGTTTTCTTTCCTTTGCAGCAAAAGTACCCCAGCAAAGCACTAAAAGTATTGAAATTAAATAAAGAAAAGATAAATGACAATTTATTTTTAAGAATGTCTAACATAGTAATACAATTAAAGTATTTAAATGTCATAGTGTTTTCTGTACATGTAATCTGTTAAAACTATCAGATGTTTGACAAACCATGATGGAAAAAAATCCCTTGATACACCATTAATTAAATTTAATAATATTACATTTTGTTTGTATATACCATGTATTCACCTGTATTTTTTGTTATTCAAAATAAGCATGTGTTATATTTTAAGAAGTTTATTGGATGGGAGGAATTAATTCTTTATCTTACTTGGTTTTCTTATAAAGATATGCTTCTGAAACTGTATTAGGATTAATTTGTTTCAGAAAAACTTAACAAATTATTAACACTAATAATACATACAAAATTTTGGAGGCATTGTTACATACAAATACACAGCAGGTAAATACTGGAATCAAAAAATTTTAAAAGTTGACATTTATAACTTAAATAGGCAAGACCTTTTATACAAATTTTAAAATCTTTAATAACAAGTATGAAAATTTAGCATCTACTATCAAGAACTATACATAAAGCTAAATCATTTATTCAAAATTTATCAAATACATAGGCAAAACACTCTCCAACATAAATCACAGCAGGATCCTCTATGACCCATCTTCCAGAGTATTGGAAATAAAAGCAAAAAAAAAAACAAAAAACAAATGGGACCTAATTAAACTTAAAAGCTTTTGCACCACAAAGGAAACTATAAGCAAGGTGAAAAGACAGCCTTCAGAATGGGAGAAAATAATAGCCAACACAGCAACTGACAAAGAATTAATCTCAAAAATATACAAACAACTCCTGCAGCTCAATTCCAGAAAAATAAACAACACAATAAAAAAATGGGCCAAAGAACTAAACAGACATTTCTCCAAAGAAGACATACAGATGGCTAACAAACACATGAAAAGATGCTCAACATCACTCATTATCAGAGAAATGCAAATCAAAACCACAATGAGGTACCATTTCATGCCAGTCAGAATGGCTGCTATCCAAAAGTCTACTAGCAATAAATGCTGGAGAGGGTATGGAGAAAAGGGAACCGTCTTACACTGTTGGTGGGAATGCAAACTAGTACAGCCACTATGGAGAACAGTGTGGAGGAGATTCCTTAAAAAACTGGAAATAGAACTGCCTTATGATCCAGCAATCCCACTGCTGGGCATACATACTGAGGGAACCAGAATTGAAAGAGACACGTGTACCCCAATGTTCATCGCAGCACTGTTTATAATAGCCAGGACATGGAAGCAACCTAGATGCCCATCAGCAGATGAATGGATAAGAAAGCTGTGGTATGTATACACAATGGAGTATTACTCAGCCTTTAAAAAGAATACATTTGAATCAGTTCTAATGAGGTGGATGAAACTGGAGCCTATTATACAGAGTGAAGTAAGCCAGAAAGAAAAACACCAATACAGTATACTAACGCATATATATGGACTTTAGAAAGATGGTAACAATAACCCTGTATGCGAGACAGCAGAAGAGACACTGATGTATAAAACAGTCTTTTGGACTCTGTGGGAGAGGGAGAGGGTGGGATGATTTGGGAGAATGGCATTGAAATATGTATAATATCATATATGAAACGAGTCGCCAGTCCAGGTTCGATGCACGATACTGGATGCTTGGGGCTAGTGCACTGGGACGACCCAGAGGGATGGTATGGGGAGGGAGGAGGGAGGAGGGTTCAGGATGCGGAACACATGTATACCTGTGGCGGATTCATTTCGATATTTGACAAAACCAATACAATATTGTAAAGTTTAAAAATAAAATAAAATTAAAAAAAATAAAAATAAATAAACTGGATCTTGAAGATTGAATCTTATAGGAAAACTTCCACACGTGTAGAAAGATCATTAATTTTCCAAGAGAGAAAGAAATCAGTCTCTTTCATAATGGCTCTTGAACACGTATTAAATACTTTGAGATTGATTTTAGAGATTATTAGACTTGAAGATGTACTCTTCTGACAACTTCCTATTCAAACACCTTTATATAATGCTATTATTTGAAATAGTTGCTATCAATCTATTATCAGTTCAGATCAGTGGCTGAGTTGTGTCTGATTCTTGAAGGCCTTATGGATTGCAGTATGCCAGGCTTCTTCATCCATCACCAACTCCTGTAGCTTACTGAAACTTATGTCCATTGAACTGGTGATGCCATCCAATCATCTCATCCTCTGTCATTCTCTTCTCTTCCTGCCTTCAATCATAAAGTCTCTGCTTTTTAATATGCTGTCAAGGTTTGTCATAGCTTTTCTTCCAAGGAGCAATCAACTTTTAATTTCATGATTGCAGTCCCCATCTGCAGTGATTTTGGAGCCCAAGAAAATAAAGTCTGTCAATGTTTTCATTGTTTCCCCATCTGTTTGCCATGAAGTGATGGGACCGGATGCTGTATCTTCATTTTTTGAATGCTGAGATTAAACCAGATTTCTAGCTCTTTTCTTTCACTTTCATCAAGAGATTCTTTATTTCTTCTTCACTTTCTGCCATAAGGGTGGTGTCATCTGTGTATCTGAGGTTATTGATATTTCTCCCAGCAATCTTGTTTCCAGCTTGTTTTACCCAGCCCAGCATTTTGCATGATGTATTCTGCATAAAAGTTAAAAAAGAAGGGTGACAATAAACATCCTTGATGTATTCCTTTCTCAATTTTGAACCAGTCTATTGTTCCATATCTGGTTCTAAGTGTTGCTTCTTGACCTGCATATAGATTTCTCAGGAGGCAGGTAAGGTGGTCTGGTATTCCCATCTCCTGAAGCATTTTCCGCAGTTTGTGGTGATGCACACAATCAAAGGCTTTAGCGTAGTCAATGAAGCAGAAATAGATGCTTTTTCTGGAATTCTCTTGCTTTTTTGATGATCCATTGGATGTTGGCAATTTGATCTCTGGTTCCTCCGCCTTTTCTAAATCCAGCTTGAACATCCGGAAGTTCTCGGTTTAGGTACTATTGAAGCCTCAGCTTTGAGAATTTTGAGCATTAATTTGCTAGCGTATGAGATGAGTGCGATTGTGTGGCAGTTTGAACATTCTTTGGCATTGCCTTTCTTTGGGATCAGATTGAAGATTGACCTTTTCTACTAAAATTTTGTTCTGTTAATCTTTAAACAATAAATCACATGAAAAATGTAAATGAATTGGGAGACAGCACCCTGGTGTGATCCCTCAATGAGTCATATTTTATGATTTTGCAACTATATTTTTTAATGAGAACTTGCTCAGGAAATCAACCCCTTTTAGCTGAACTCCAGTTATTCTATCTGTACAGTGTCTTTTGTACCATGTGCATTTTTCCCATCCACTTGCCTAGTATATCTTTATGATAGGGAGTGATAATATTTTAATTAGTTTTCCATCATTTACTGAAAACCTGATGTCTTCCAAAGGAATAGACAAAGTTCTAGCTCTGTTGCTTCACATGCATTATATCAACAAAGAGAAATATTGTGTTAAATTCTATTTTCATTTAAGTATTTTTCTTCAATCTTCAGAGAAAAAAAATACACACACATATGCAAACATAAACATGATTTTATGTTGACAGCTATGAGTTTCAGTTAGATCAGACCAGATTATATGATAGTACACAAAACTCTCAAAACCTTAACAGCTGACACAACAAAATTTTGTTTCTTCCTCATGTAACTTGCACACTGAGGGTTGCTTTGCTCATTGCACATTCTCTAGGACCAAGAGCATTTGAGACTTTACCTTGACAGCCTTTTGGCTCACTGCCATAGTGGGTAGGAGCTTCTGAGGGTCTTGAACAATCTGGTGCTCTGGTCTGGTAGTGACACATGCCATTCCCTATACCATTCATTGGCTAGAAGAGCACTCTCTCTCCACACAGACTGGAAGATTCAACTTTTCTTACATCAGGTTGTGGTCAAAAGAAGAAGGCCTAGATATCAGAAAGCACCTCTAAAAGTTTACACTGGGCAATGCTGTTGGCTCAGAAACTATAACAATGTTTGCTTCCATTAGTTTCAGATGCAACATCATCACATTTGTTGAGTGATTAGGTTATCATTAGAAAGATTGTTGTTGTTCAGTAGCTCAGTCATGTCCAACTCTTTGTGGCCCAGTGGATTGCAGCATGCCAGGCTTCCCTGTCCTTCAGTATCTCCTGGAGTTTGCTCAAACTCATGTTCATTGAGTCGATGATGTCATCCACCCATCTTGTCCTCTGTCATCCCCTTTTCCTCCTGCCTTCAATCTTTCCCAGAATCAGGGTCTATTCCAGTGAGTCAGCTCTTTGCATCAGGTGACCAAAGTAATGGAGCTTCAGCTTCAGTATCAGTCCTTCTAATGAATATTCAGGGTTGATTGCCTAGAAAACTGTTTGGTTTGAATTCCTTGCTGTCCAAGGGACTCTCAAGAGTCTTCACCACCAAAGATCGAAAGCATCAATTCTTCTGCACTCAGCCTTCTTTATGATCTAATGCTCACATCCATACACGACTACTGGAAAAACTATGTGCATGTTTGTGTATTAGTCACTCAGTCGTGTCTGGTTGTTTGTGACACCATGGATTGTAGTGAAACCATAGCTTTGACTATATGGAATTTTGTCAGCAAAGTGATATCTCTGCTTTTTAATTAGAAAGATTGTTAAAACTAAAACTAATTGTAATTCAATCAAACTAAATTGAAAATATATTATTTGGAATCAAGATGGGATAAAAGTTCAGAGAGCATTGAAAACATTTAGTTATATCAATGGACATGAGTTTGAGCAAGCTCCAGGAGTTGGTGAGGGACAGGGAAGCCTGGTGTGCTGCAGTCCATGGGGTTGCAAAGAGTCAGGCATTACTGAGCAACTGAACTAACTGAAGTATATCTAGAACAGAAATTATAAACCAGATTTCTTTTAAAAGAAACATTTAGCTGCAAAACGAGTGAACTCAGTTATTTGTTTCCAATCATTGACATTTCCTAAAATACTGAATTATCTTCATTTTCACACTACAGCACAAATCCACCATCTTTGCAGAGCCTTCTCTACTAGAACTAATCTAATTTTCTTTGGTTATTCAGTCTAACAGAGATCCAGAATGATCTCTCTTTAAGCATCCCACCTACATCTCCTGGATGTTCATTGTGTATTTTTTTCCTTCTTACTTTTAATCAGTACTCTCCCCAGACTATAAATATTAATGCTATCTTGTCAGGGACACCATCTGCCCTGTTAGTTTTTGGAGCCTACCACACAATGATTGCCTTTTCCAACTTCTGAATTCCTCTGTGTCTTTGGTGTGTCTGTAGCTCTGCATTGGCACTTTGGACCCTTAATACAAACCTTCCAATACTCTTTTGATAATACTTATTGGATGCTAAATCATTAAATGCTATTAAATATTCTGTATAGGGCATTAAACAAATTGTCTAATAATAATGATAATAGCAAGCACTTGCTACTTACCAGATAATGAAATTTTATATATTTTTAGTTCATTTGGCCCCAAACAATCACTTTTTGAGGCAGATCCTATTATTATACTCATTCTACACGTAAAGGAATTAAAAACACAAAGAGTGAGCTAAAGGCCCAAGCTCAAATAGGTAATAGGTTGTAGAGTGAAATCCAACCTCAGTCTGACTTGACAGCCTGTGTTTTCACTCATTACTCTACATTGGAATAATCATTTCCCCAGTTTTTGTTTGCTTGTTTCCCTTCTGTAATTGGGAAAAAATTGAAACCAAATGATCCTCTGATCCCACGTTTCATTGTATGTATCCATGTATAAGGTAATGGAAATTGTTTTAAATCAAAAACTTTTAGATACAAGAATTTTTACATTTTCTACTCAGATATAACTGACAGAGGTGACACAAATCTCACTTGTAATGCCCTATGCTGTCTTATCCTGTCATGCTGTTGTACTTCAAAGACAAGGAATGATAGCTGTTTAATAAGGGAGGTTTACTCATTGTAATTAATAAAGAGCAAACATAAATTAGTTTCAAGAATTCCATGTCCAAGATAAGTGGAAACCTCAAATGTTATAACCAAGAGAAAGTTAGGAGTCAAAGGCATTTGAAGCAAACATAAATACGTTTCTTTAAAAGTTCAAAATTTCTAACTGTTTTTAACGGTTCAGTGTCTTCAAGAAGTAGTTAGATATAGAATCAATTTCATAGTCAAATACATATAAGAAGTTTAGATTAGGCAAATTTCTTAGAATCTTTACTATGATGATAGAAATCATATACTTTTATTAGAAGGTACAGACTGTCCAATTTACTATGGAAACTCTACTTTTCTCATCAAGCATCTTGTGTGAAACAAGCTTCAGGAGACATTGATTTTGGAGTTAAGGAAACATGACCTCAAAAACAGTGGGTTCATTTTAAATGCCCCAAGAATTTTAAAGAAACCATAAAATTTTAACTCTCTTAATAATGTAACTTTCTAATCAAAAGTTTAATTTCTCTGTGGCCTGATACATATAGCTATACTGCCCCAAATTAAGAAATCCGTATGTGTATATATATATCTATATATATACACCTTACTCAAATATATATATGTATAATTATTGTTACATTTTGTACATTCCAACAAAATACAAACTCAATTGACAAAAGTAACTACCTTTCTAGAATGTTTACAGACATGAATATCCACATTGGAAAACTATCTTTAGTGGATTTATCCATGTTCTCAGAAGCATATTTGATAAGGGTAGGGATTGGAAAGAATCATGCTAGTATGGTGAAAATGCTCAGTGAAATATAATGTTCACTTATTTTTTCCCTAGGCTACAACTCACTGCTATAAAGGTCAACAGTTATAGTTCTCAGCGGATTCTTAGAATGTAGAATGAGGGAGTTTGAAATGATTTGTTCTGTCACCTGTTCCCAGAAATCTGACATAATTTAATATGATGACTGTTCTCCTTTACCTCATTAAATTGGTAAAGGAAAGCTGGATAGAATCCCAAGTTATTTATGACCAACTACTTGTAAAATATGAGTTTGGAATTTTAAACTCTACTTGCCACAACTGCCTTTCTGTTCCCACCCACTAGCCAAAATCATTCATATGCACATATAGAAAACCTGGGACAAAATCCCTCTAAATCATCCCAAGGTGAGTATAAATAATCACATCATAGCTTACTATGTAACACCACCTTTAACTTTCAGCAAAACAATGATTTAAGAAGAATTACTGTTATTGTCAAGGCTCAGAACCAGTGGATTGCAAAAGAAAAAAACAAAAAGGAAATATTCAAAGTACGAACAACAAACAGTAAAAAAAAAAAAAAAAAAAA
>NW_011495048.1:6288202-6301751 GCF_000754665.1 Bison bison bison | reverse complement strand
AAAAAAAGAGATTAATTAAAAATTTTCAAATAGTACTCCAAGGTAGTGGCTGACAACCTGGATTCTTTAAGGTTAACTACACAATAGTAAGAGGGACCTGCAAAGTATATTTTAGAGTTTTAGAAACCAAATTAGGAGTCATCTATCACCGGGGTGCCCAAGAAAATAAAATTCTACATTTCATTGCTTTTGCCTAGAATTAGTTTAAGCCCATGCTATGTAATACTGACCATGGGCATCAGAAATTGTGTGTGTTTAATTGATTGAATTTTTAGGAAAACAAATAATTGTCACTTAAAAGAAAAGTATGTCTGACAAAAATTCTTCACAAGTTGTGACAAATGGAGAAGTTTATTATGCATTACTAGTAAATATGTTTATGTTTACCCTATGTATAATGTATACATATGTTTGTATGTGTGCTTCCCTGGTTGCTCAGATGGTAAAGAATCTGCCTGAAATGCAGGAGATGAGAGTTTGATCCCTGGGTCGGGAAGATACCATGGGGGAAGGGAATGGCTATCCACTTTGGTATTCTTGCCTTGAGAACTCCATGGACTATGGAGCCTGGTGGGCTATAGTCCATGGGGTTGAAAAGAGTGACTAACACACACATATATGTATGATATGTATGTGTATATTTATGAGTATAATTCAAATCCAGAAACAGAATGCAAACAAAGAAGAGACAATTTTTATGCAGAAAGGACTATACTGAAACAAACAAAAGAAAGGTTTATATCTTGCAAAATTCCTAGTGGAATAAATAAAATGGGCATAAGAGCAAAAACCTAATATACACCAAGATGTAGTGACATTCTGTAACATTTCTGATAAATCGCCTTATTATATTCAAAATCACAGGGTTTTGTTCCTAGTCTACTAGGAAAGGATGCCATGGATGTGTATTCAGATCTGTCATATATAATCTTATCTGCCAAAATTTTGAGACTAAAAGATGAGCTCATGTACAAGCTGACAAGAGGTGGTAATGAGTCTAGGCTTTCTCGAAGGTTGTTTAAAGTTTAAGTTCCCCCATTGTGCAGATGCTGTCTGAATTGGCTCGGCAATTTTTATAATGTCAGCTGCTGTCAGGTGAGAGGGTAAATTATTCAGTTCAACAGGGAATGTTGTCAGTAAGAGTAAAAGGGTGCTAGATATAGAGGGGGCCCCAGATAGTATAGAGAGCGACTTGTGTAAACTTATCAAATCTCTCTGGGAATCCTGAGTTGTTTCATTTTTCCCCAGGTATGCTTTAAAATAATCACTTCTACTGATAATTACACTTACATCACATGGAAAGTGAAATGAAATACTTAACCAGATTAGCTGAAATAGGAAAAAACCCCAGACATGTGATCTGGAGATTTTGACCCTGACATCTCCAACTCTGATGATTCCTTATAAATGATATTGCTGCCAATTACTTTGTTAGTAGCAGTAGAACCAATACTAATATGTGTACTACATGGTGTATATATTCACAAATGTCTACAACTTTCAATTATCTCACTTAATTGAAATGGTCAAGCAAAATAAGCTGCCAATTTATACTGGAATTTGGATAATTATTTTCTCTAGGTGAGATAGTGCCCAAGATGTCAGAGAAGTTGCTCAAGAATTTATATCTGACTGCAGTATCCCAAGCAAATAAAACTGGAATTAATGTCATTCTTTGATATAAATTTAAAGGCTTAGGGCAATTTTAGAGAGTTGTTACAGTTGTTGCTTTATTTTTCTATTTAATTTTATTTTTGTCTTCTCAGGTTTTCCTTTTTAAAGATCTATTTTTGAAAATTTTACCTAGAGACAAAAGTAGGTCTCCATCATCAGGAGAGAAATGGACAGATTACTCAACAGCAATAAGAACAAGGGCCCTGGTAAATGCTTAGTTATACAACTTGAGAGTCCTGGAGATTAGATATCGCTGACCCTGCCCACAGCACCGGTTGTCTTGCTGTATCTCGCTGTGCATTGTTCACTGAACCCATGATAGGCAAGGTGCGAGCTAAGAAGGGGGAAGAAGATGAGAGGAGCCTTGGGAACTGCAGATGCGTTTAATCTTTCCTGGCTGGCACGGCAGCCATAGCAGCAGACATAACATAACACAACATAAATGCACACAACCTTTCTGGGCTTTTCCAGATAAAGCGTATATATACTTATAGAATAAAAGTAGCCCGTGGTCAAGCAAGTAAGTACCTATTGACCCGCACGCCATAAGCAGTCTCAGCCGTTACACAACTGTGCAAAGTCATTGTTTACAGAGCACAGGGTGGGAGGGCGTCAGAGCGTGGGGTGAGAGAGCCTGGCTGTTGCCCTCTTGTTAATTTTCCCACAATAAGGAATGGTAAACAATAAAAGAAAAGGATGTTAAGAAAAAAAAAAAAAAGAATCAAATCACACTGTAAATACTGAAAAACAGCACATATAATTTTAAATCAAATTCAAGTAGACTTCTTTACTATTCACTACTTTAAGTCAAGATTGCTGTTGGAATCTGACAGTGAGGTCTAACTTATAGGCAGGGTTTCAGGGCTCCTTCCATGTCTAAAATTCTCAACCTGTTTGTCACTAGCTCTTTGTTCTCATGAGGCTCCCTCCATTTCAGTTTCCTGAAGGACTTTAAGTCTTTGAATGATTATCAAATTATGAAGATTATAAATTCGTTATTGAAGAGAAACACTGACGTACTTTTTTTTTCCTTTTGTTTCAGACTACAATAGAATTTGCAAACAAGTTGTAGCTTAAAACATACTGTTGCTCCATCTCCACAATGAAACACTAAATCAAAATTTCCTGGAAATCAAAATTAGACACCAGTGTTTTGGGAAATTCTCAAGGTGATTTTAATGTGTGGCTGTAACAACCAAGTGTTAGTATCTAGATGATTCTTAGAGAAAATAGTGTGCTTGCAAAGCTTTTGTACATGAGAAAGCGGGATGATTTAATACCAAACTGCAAAAGCACAAACATCACAATAATTACTCTTCTTGTAAGGCAGGGTCAATATCCTTAAAACACAGATGATATTTTAGAACTAAGTATTATCAATAATGGTGTGATTTAAATAAAGTTCACTTGTTGAAACACTCAAACATGTTTTCCATCTGACCATTTACAGACATTTCATTTATCTAGCAAAAAAAAAAGCAAGAGTTCTACTGAACTTTAATCTTGTCATGCCGTTTTCTAAAAGGAAAAAAAGGCAACAGAAAACAATTACATTGAAACAATGCTCTGACCTCAATAATCACACATTGAAAATACTTTTATCTGGAAAAAGCCATTAGGAGAAATTGTGAACAAGGTGAAAACAGCTTTTGTGTGTTTTGGATAATAGTAACTCAGCAGGACTACAAAAGTAAGCCCTATTAAATCTACCTCACATTCTACGATTCTTGCTCTTCACAGAGTAAAAACTCTGACTCCTGGTTTCAAAACTTTCTGTTCTCAACCCAGAATACAATAATATAGCCATCTATCTGGCTTTTGTGAGCATTATACTTGTCATTAGGATGTGTTAGACACTATAGGAATCATTACAAATACACCAAGTTATATTTTATTTACAGAAATAGTAACTAATTTTGTTGCTGATGACTTCTAACATGACAAGAGATTGGCTAGACATTTGAAAGAAAGATCAGGAACAAAATAGATTTAGCTTCTCCCTATTACCTCTGTGCCTTTTTCACTCTCATCCCCATTAATAATAACATCTTTGCTTCTTACTTCATAATAAAACAAAAATCACCAGTACTAGCTTTTCTGGAAAGCTATAGTTCCTGAAGTCCTCTCTTTCCCTGAATTTTCTTCCCCTTCCTCTTATAAACCTTTCTTTTAGCTCTCTAATATCTGGAAAGAATAGAATCCTTTAAAATATATTAAAATTCTTAGAAAAAGTCACAAAACAAATTCAAAAATTTAGGAAACCAACAGGAAAACTTACCACACTGACAAAGCATGCATCATTTTGCTTTGTTTTTGAATTTGTGTCATATTCATAGATAATTTTATATATCTTTTCAGTTGAATCTCCTTTCTCCACAATCTTTACTTGTCTCTCTCCCAATAACCTTAGATCACACAGCTGGTTAATTGTGGGAATAAAACTCTAATCAAGCTCAGTTTGACTCCTAGTTTGCTGTCCTTCACATCCTCCCCCTCTCCCTGCATTTTCAGGGTCTGGTGATGTCTTTGAAGTTGTGCTAGAAATTTAGAGCTTTTTTAGAGGTTTGGCCTGAGGACATTCAGCTACTCATTTCCCTGTATTGAAAAATTATCCCTTCTATATGGCAAGTTTATTTTACTCCCCAAACCCGTAGCTGCAAGAAGGACACATGGCGCATGGAGAGAGACTGATGCGCTGTCTCTACTGTCCATGAGTCCAGGAAACTGCGCTTAGCTACAGAGGAACAGACGTGGTAGCCCAACCACTGCCTGAAAGGTGCAATGGATGTGAAAGAGTAGCCACCCGGCCCTAAGGAATCTGTCAGATGAAAAGTATCTCTGAAACTTTCCTGTGCTTAAAAGATCCAGCCTAAAAAAGAGAACCCAGATAATTCTAAAGAGTAATTTAACCTGGGGAACTAGACACAGATGTTTTGCAAAACTTGAACACTAATGAAGGTGTGACAACAGAGTGAAATGCATATAGAAAGTACCTTCAGCTTTAGAGCTAGAAAGACAATCATGAAAGGATATTGCTACCAGAAACTAAGTGCTAACACCACCATGCAAGAATGGAAGAATGAGAGGGGATAACCAATATGTACTAGAATCATGAAAGAGAAGGCAGATACTGCCGTATCAGCACAAAAGTAGGGGGAGGAAATGAGAAATACTCAGACTTCTCCCATTCTTATCTCCTCAGTCTCCTGTCTACAGTGTCTACATTGAATGCAATAGGAAGCTGTGGAGAAAGGGAAATGAGTTTAAGAGAAATGAGCAAGTGATTGACCCAACCTCCAAACTACTCACAATTTGATTCTGAAGATAAAGTATTTAAAGAAAATCAAATACTTATTATATTTGTTCAATAGTACCCAAAGACATATTTCCACCTGGTTCTAATAATTATTATCTCCATGATCATTCTAACTCAACCACAATTTTTTTCAGGGGAGTAAAATGGGTAAATGAATTCATTTTAACTTACTATGGGATCAATTTAATGTCAGAAAGACTCCATTCACATAGCTGTGTCTCTTGACACTAAAACCTTCTGAAGAAGACATTTATGTTAAATTTCCTTTAGGTGTTCTCTAGATAATTGAGATCTTTCACCAATCTTTATCTTAAGTATAATATGAAGTTTAATTATTACATGCAATTGTATTTTCCAATTCTTCTATTCAATTAAAATTTTATTATGTGGTATAATGTTCACTAATTCTTCATAAAAATTTCTTTCTGACCTAGTAATAAACTCTTTGTGAATAGAAATAGTGAGTAATATGTCAGTGTCAATGACACCTGAACCAGTACTATGAATATAGTGATGAGTCAGGGTTAATGAAATATGCCCCCTTTTTTTGCTTATCCTACATACATATCAAAATGTACTGTGCATGAGAGATGATCTAATGTACATGAACAAAGACATAATAAAGCATTATTGAAATGATCAAATGACATCATTAAGTTCAGAATATTTAGGGAAACACTCATTATTCTACTCTGATTACTTAACAAATACTAATAGCTATTATAATGTTAATAATTACACAGAAGAGTTTACAGGGATATTACACAGAAATGTTTTCTGTAAAAATGTAAATTTATTTTGGAATTTATGGAGTTATTATTAAATAAATATTAATTGGTTTATATTAGCTCAATGTAATCCTGAAAACTGACTCATGTGATAACAATGAATATTCCTATTTTAGAGGTGAGGAAAATTGATGTACAGAAATTTAAGCAAACTTCCTTATATTAAATAATTACTAAATTATGACATTAGTTTGAGAACTCTAATTTGTTACTTTATTTGAATGTATTTGCTCCTTACTCCTGTGTCTTATACAAAAACTCTAAGGTAGTTAGTCTATATATTATGCTAGTAAATTTATTTCTAGTAAATTGTTTATACAATCTTTCTTGGTTAAAAAAGGTGCAGTATTTATTTTGTGTACTTAGTCTTTGAAAATAAAGGGAGATGAAACATTTTAGGAATGAGTTGTAGAGTCCACATAACACTCTTACTTTGTACCCACTGATCACATAATGAACTTCATTGCACTTCACTAAAAATATAAAATATATATGATTTGAAGATTTTTATTTCTGTCAAAACTTTATTTCAAGGTTGCAAATTGATCTACTAGTCAAGGTTAAGTTAATTGCTCTGAATTAGTAGTATAACAACTCTCATTAACACCAATTAACAACTGCAAATGAGATAGAGAAACAAAAGAGACTGGTAGGTCATTCTGTCAAGAATACTGTTCCTCAATATAGTTCCCAGTTTGTTTTAAGTAAAGTTGTCATCAACTTTAGCTTGTAAAGTAGGGATATGCTGTCTTGCCAAACATTGGCACTCTGATATCTAGGAGTTGGGGAATGCAGACTGATAGTCAAATTCAGGAATTCCTGAGCTAGATGAACTAAATTTGAATCTCAGTCAGCTTCTCAACTCGTTGCATCACCTGGTCATGTCCCTGAACCATTCTTGGCCTGTTTCCTCATCTACAAAATGGTCATGGATATCATAGAATCTATCTCATAGGGTGGTCATTAAGAACAAATGAATTAATATATGTTAATTACATAGAGGAGTGTCAGGCACACAGTATACTCTAAACAAAGCTATATGATATCATTATACCGCGCAAGCATTTGCAATGAGGCCATACATTATCTTCCAACAGGAAAAAAACAAGATAAACTTCTCCATCAGCTTTCCTTTCCCAATGGATGCTGAGGTTTGTAAAACTAAGACTCTCACAACCTGTGTGAGACTAAGGGATAGGCTGAGGTGGCCTCTTCTCTTATCTCAACTAGCTTCAGTTCAGATGGCTAGAGAGTCTTAGGAGTTTCTGGGAAAGTATAATTGATTTTTTGTTAAATGGAACTCCAGTGAAGATAAAAGAGCTTTACTTGATTTATCCTAGTCAAATTATGGTGTTGGAGAATTTTGAGAGTCCTTTGGACAGCACGAAGTTCAAACCAGTCAATCCTAATGGAAATCAACTCTGAATATTCATTGGCAGGACTCATGCTAAAACTGAAGCTCTAATACTCTGGCCACTTGATGTGAAGAGCTAACTCATTGGAAAAGACCCTGATGCTGGAAAAATTGGAGGCAAGAGGAGAAGAGAGTGTCAGAGTATGAGTTGGTTGGATAGCATCATGGCATCAGTTTGAGCAAACTCCGAGAGAAAGTGAGGGACAGGGAAGCCTGGCATGCTGCAGCCCATGGGGTCACAGAGAGTTGGACATGACTTAGTGACTGAACAACAGCAAATCCTAGTAGTAGGGCAGATGTGGAAAAAGTATGGAATGAATGAGAAACCAAACTGTCATCACCGTTCAGCTCCTATAATATAAGGCTATATTCTGCCTAAGACTTATTGCCTTTGTCATTTACAGTCTATTTTTTACAGTAGGAATGATAATATTTCTTTGCATAACTATTAGTATTATTAAATTATATACTGTATAGATTGTTCAGTTCTGTGCCAGATGCACAGCAGTTTCACAGATGAGGCTACTGCTACTTTATTTGCTTGCCTTCAATGAGACAATTATGCTCTTCAATGGCAGAACTTAACTGATGCTTGCATAGTTTGACTCCAAAATGGTGAAATTACTTTGCTGTTTTCAGTAGAAAAGATAGTTGTGGGAAGATTTAACTTATTGAGTTCATAGTCATTATTCATGTACATGCCATGCTTATATTAGTAAAACTTCCCTTAACTACAACATGGAAAAGTTAATTAAATGGCAAAACTACTAATTTTTATAGAGATTATTTTTTAAACCAATTCTAATTCACTGATATGGACAGTCATCTCCATCCATCTGTCAATTCTATTCTCCACAAAAATATTTATTTATAATTCTGTCAGAAAGTCCCTCTTTGAATTAAACAGATATGGTAATGGTTAGCATTCTAAAGAGGCACTCTTTCATCTTTATTCCAAGGTGACTAAGTTTTCTGTGAGATAGCTTCTAATATTTTCTTTCACTAAACAGCGTAGAGTCTGCCTTCTTTGGATTAAACTTTGATTTTAATCCAAGATCACAAAGTTCCTATATTCTTTAATTGGTTTATGTTATATTTAGTAACTTTCCAAATGTCTGTTTTTAGTAAACTGATGACTATCTATATATTCCAGGTGTGGTTTAATGTAGTTAATTTTGGATGGCTACTGCTTCATCAGTCTCCATATGCAAGCTCATGCTTTAATAAGATTCCTTCATTTAACAGTAAGAGCCTTAGGATATCAACCACAATTGGTTATGTACCAGAAGACATATTTTTAAGGGAAAAATGCTAGGGAAGAGGAAAGGAAGAAAACAAAAGATTGTGGAAGAAGGTTTTGAAGGGAAAGAGGTCAGGGGAAAAGGAATCACTCTTAAAAACTTGTGGCCTTCATGAGGTGAAGGGTGTTTTAGATGCTTCACTATTGAGAAGAATAACCTGACCAAAATAGGCTTCAAAGTTATATTATACATCTTGGACACTTCTATGCCCAAATGTATCACTTGCCTTTAGGACAATGCCATGGGCTAATTAGGAGGTAGTCTAACACTATATATTTAACAGTGTAGAATTATGCCCATTTTTTTCTTTAACTATTCTTGGCATCTCCTCAGTAAGCACAAATTGGCTTCTTCCATCATACTTAGAGCACAAATGAATTGAAGCCTTACTTTTGGAATGAGATATTGACACTTAGTTCCTATCCTTTTCATTTGAAATGGCTATGAGACACCTTTTTTATTCATGATACTAGAGAATTGTTTCCGAACTAAAAATCCAGACTTTTCTTTTACAGTTTAGTTGAACTTTGGTCAGTCTATTTTCTTTGGAATGATTGACTTTAATTACCACAACCAAGCAATGTCAATTATCGTGAAAACTTCATATAATTTTGTTGCTCATGCATTTTTATTAGTGAAAAATTTGAAATAATTGATATATATTTATACATATCATTTAAATTTAGAATTACTAATGATGACATCAGCAAATTATTGGTCAGCTGTAGGATTGCTTCCTCGTGCATAATTTAATCCCTGTTCCTATTCTTTGCTATGTCACATGTAAGCTGCTAGAGTTGGTATAGGAATAAAGAAGGAGAAGCTTCTATGTCTTGCAGAAAAGCTGAGGACTATGGTGCTTTGAAAAGCCCTCCTATAGTAATACAGCCAGGACAAGAATGAACTTAAAAAATTACATATATAGCATTTTTGAGATTACAAAAAGGTAATGAATATCTTCCTGAACAAAACGTGAAATGTGCTTGATACCATTGCTAGAATACAAAATGGAAAACTTGGGTGGACCTGGTTGCAAAGGAATCCCAGATATTTTTAAATGAGAGTTTATAACTTTTAGTGCATATAGTAACTCAAACACAAGGCTAATAAAACATTTTTAGAGGAAATAAAAATGAGCTTACATCAGGAAATGTATGATGCATTTGTAAAAAGTAGTATAAAATTTCTCCCTTAAAGATAACTTGTTCACATAAGCAGGTATAACTGAGTCTCCTAAATCTTCATTTTATATTTGAATGGGAAACATGTGACATAAGCACAGAAATAAGCGTTCTTAACCCAGGCATGTTTCAGAGTTTTGCAAACTTAAGTGTGGATCAGGATCACATAAGAAGATGTTTGACCACGTGGGAGTGTGATCAAAAATCCTAGGCCAATGATGTCTGATCATTGTTTGATTCATTGATCAATGCATACTACGTCAATGAATCAAGATTTCCAGGAATAGTTCAGGACAGGTATCCAGGTCTTGATGCTCTTGTGAAAGCAGAAAAAATTAGATGGCTAGGACAAAGCATTGCTCATCTCCAAGTCCTACAGGGGTTAGCTTGTAACCCACTGCAGTCACTGACTGGCAGTGCACTCTGAATGGAATTTAGGATGAAAAGCAGAATGAAGCATTCTGTGCTTTGCACTAATGGGTCTTTAAGTACTTAGATGCATACCTCAGAAAGAATCAGTGACCCCATACTCTCATCTTCCATACATAGAAAAGACTAAAATCATTAATTTGAAATATCTATTCTTTGTGACTAGCAGTAATCTTTTATGCTTCAAGATATATGCTTCACTGCATGTATTTCCTAGCTAAAACTCATATATATACTTATAAATTGGCCTCTTCCCCATTTCTTTGGAACAGTTTCCTCAGAGCTTACTGGGTGACTGTCTCCTGGGTTATAGTCCTCAGCAAGACCCTGGGTAAAAATTAAATTCACAATTTTTATGCTGTGTTTTTCTTTAAATTGACATTCTTATAATTTTTTTTTTCATATGATTCTGATGTACACCTATTATTGTTAAACATTTAATTCTTCTCTTGAGAGTTTAGGCACTCTAGAATTTTAAGGTCAAACTATTAGAGGTAATAATATTTAATAGTACATATCTGATTTTGCCAGCAAATTTGGAAAATTTAACAGTGGTCACAGGAATGGAAAAGGTCAGTTTTCATTCCAATCCCAAAGCAAGGAAATGCCAAAGAATGTTCAAACTACCACACAATGGCAGTCATCTTACATGCTAGCAAAGTAATGCTCAAAATTCTTCAAGATAGGCTTCAACAGTTTGTGAACCAAGAACTTCCAGAAGTTCAAGCTGGATTTAGAAAAGGCAGAGGAATCAAAGATCAAATTGCCAACATCTGATGGATCATAGAAACAGCAAAGAGTTCCAGAAAAATATCTACTTCTGATTTATTGACTATGCCAAAGACTTTGACTGTGTGGATCACAACAAACTGTGGAAAATTCTTCAAGAGATGGGAATACCAGACCACCTTACCTGCCTCTTGAGAAGCCTGTATGCAGGTCAAGAATGAATAGTTAGAACCACACATAAAACAAAGGACTGGCTCCAAATTGGGAAGAGCACAGGTCAAGGCTGTATATTGTCACCCTGCTTACTTAACTTATATGTAGAGTACATCATGTGAAATGCCAGGCTGGATGAAGCACAAGCTGGAATCAAGATTGTTGGGAGAAATATCAATAACCTCAGATATGCCACCTAATGGCTGAAAGCAAAGAGGAACTAAAGAGTCTCTTGATGAAGGTGAAAGAGGAGAGTGAAAATGCTGGCTTAAACCCAACATTCAAAAAAACTAAGATCATGGCATCTGGTCCCATCACTTCATGGCAAATAGATGGGGAAACAATGGAAACAGTGACAGACTTTATTCTTTTGGGCTCCAAAATCACTGCAGATGGTGACTGCAGCCATGAAATTAAAAGATGCTGGCTCCTTGGAAGAAAAGCTTGGCCATCCTAGACAGCATATAAAAGATCAGAGACATTACTTTGCTGACAAAGGTCCATCTAGTCAAAGCTATGGTTTTTCAGTAGTCACGTATGGATATGAGAGATAGACCTTAAAGAAACCTGAGAGCTGAAGAATTGATGCTTTTGAACTGTGATGTTGGAGACGACCCTTGAGAGTCCCTTGGACTACAAGGAAATCCAATCAGTCAATCTTAAAGGAAATCAATCCTGAATATTCATTAGAAGGACTGATACTGAAGCTGAAACTCCAATCCTTTGGCCACCTGATGAGAAGAACTGACTCATTTTAAAAGACTCTGATGCTGGGAAAGATTGAAGGTGGGAAGAGAAGGGAATGCCAGAGGATGAGATGGTTGGATGGCATCACTGACTCGATGGACATGAATTTCAGCAAGCTCTGGGTATTGGCGATGAACAGGGAATCCTGGCGTGCTGCAGTCCATGGGGTCACAAAGAGACACGACTGAGCGACTGAGCTGAACTGATCTGATTTATGGGCTTCCCAGGTGGGGGCTAATGGTAAATAATTCACCTGCCAACAGGAGACATAAATGATGTGGGTTTGATCCCTGGGTCAGGAAGATGCCTTGGAGGAGGGCATGGCACTCACTCCAGTATTGTTGGCTGGGAAATTCCATGGACAGGGGAGTCTGGCAGGCTACAGTGGATAGGGTTGCAAAGAGCCAGACACAACTAAAGTGACTTAAGTATATATGCACATCTGACATATATAGTCACTAAGTTTATATTAACAGAGGACAACTTTGGCTACATAACAGAATGAACCACTTATGTTTTTGACCCCTTAATTTAAAGATAATATACAAATAATAGAAATCATGTTTCTAGAATTGAGTTCAAATTACCCCTCACATAAACTACAGCTAGAAGTATCAAGGCAAACACACCTGTTTTTTGGATCATGTTGGTTTTGCTCCATTTACTGCTCTGATGTACCATGTTTCAATCTATTTTAAGATGGCTTTTTTCCTTTCTAAATGCTGTAGATAAATTATAAAGCCTAATTAATACTTGTAATGGGGTTTTCACCAATCCCAATTTCATATAGTAATCTTCTTATAGCCTTGGTTGCTAATGACAACATATATAACATTAATGTTGTAAAAACCTTGATTTACAAGTAAATACAATGCAAGCATCATTATATTAGAAGCTGTATCTCCTTTGCTGGGTACTATACCCACAGTCAAGGACTTCCCAGTGGCTCAGTGGCAAAGAACTTGCTTGCCAATACAGGAGACACAAGTTCAATCTCTGGGCCAGGAAGATTCCCTGGAGAAGGGAATGGTGACCCATTCCAGTACTGTTGCCTGGGAAATCCCATGGACAGAAAGAGCTACAGTCCATGGGGTCTCAAAAGAGTGAGACATGACTTAGAGACTAAACAACAAAATACCCACTATCAGCACCTAACACATGATAGAGGCTCAATAAATGTTAATTAAACAAAACTGAGCTTTATTTTTCTTAAAACTGTTGCTCACACTTGAGTTCTTTTTTGTATGTATTCAGATATTTTATCTTCAATGTAATTTTTATGCAAGGAAAAAAAAAAGCAAAAGATAGATTGTGCAAAAAATGACTGTCTCCTACCCTAGAAATTATATCTCTTAATTTTCTATAGTTCTGCTCTATATTTTTCTGCTATTTTTTAAAATTAGTCCTATGATATTAGAAACATTTTTAAGAACTGTCAGATATTTAACGAAGGGTAAACAGTTTCAAAGTTGAAAAAGAATGAAGATATTTCTGATATATCCCCAATATTCGAAACCCTTGGTTCCATGATCTTTCCTTAGTGGCATGATCAAACACGTCTCTGACCTACAGCCACCAAAGCATTTAATGCTACATATCTGCTTCACAGTCAGCAAAAACATGACCGGGAGCTGACTGTGGCTCAGATCATGAACTCCTTATGCCAAATTTAGACTTAAATTGAAGAAAGCAGGGAAAACCACTAGACTATTCAGGTATGACCTAAATCAAATTCCTTATGATTATACAGTGGAAGT
>NW_011495048.1:6287768-6288102 GCF_000754665.1 Bison bison bison | reverse complement strand
AAGGCCATCCCCATGGAAAAGAAATGCAAAAAAGCAAAATGGCTGTCTGGGGAGGCCTTACAAATAGCTCTGAAAAGAAGAGAAGCAAAAAGCAAACGAGAAAGGGAAAGATATAAGCATCTGAATGCAGAGTTCCAAAGAATAGCAAGGAGAGATAAGAAAGCCTTTCTCAGCGATCAATGCAAAGAAATAGAGGAAAACAACAGAATGGGAAAGACTAGGGATCTCTTCAAGAAAATTAGAGATACCAAGGGAATATTTCATGCAAAGATGGGCACAATAAAGGACAGAAATTGTATGGACCTAACAAAAGCAGAAGATATTAAGAAGAGGT
>NW_011495048.1:6287051-6287630 GCF_000754665.1 Bison bison bison | reverse complement strand
CCAACATCCACTGGATCATCATCAAAAAAGCAAGAGAGTTCCAGAAAAACATCTATTTCTGCTTTATTGACTATGCCAAAGTCTTTGACTGTGTGGATCACAATAAACTGTGGAAAATTCTGAAAGAGATGGGAATACAGACCACCTGACATGCCTCTTGAGAAACTTATATGCAGGTCAAGAAGCAAAAGTTAGAACTGGACATGGAACAACAGACTGGTTCCAAATAGGAAAAGGAGTATGTCAAAGCAGTATATTGTTACCCTGCTTATTTAACTTCTATGCAGAGTACATCATGAGAAACGCTGGGCTGGAAGAAGCACAAGCTGGAATCAAGATTGCCTGGAGAAATATCAAGAACCTCAGATATGCAGATGACACCACCCTTATGGCAGAAAGTGAAGAGGAACTCAAAAGCCTCTTGATGAAAGTGAAAGAGGAGAGTGAAAAAGTTGGCTTAAAGCTCAACATTCAGAAAATGAAGATCAGGGCATCTGGTCCCATCACTTCATGTCAAACAGATGGGGAAACAGTGGAAACAGTGGCTGACTTTATTTTGGGGGCTCCAAAATCACTGTG
>NW_011495048.1:6286440-6286951 GCF_000754665.1 Bison bison bison | reverse complement strand
ACTTAAAGATACCAAGGGAATATTTCATGCAAAGATGGGCACAATAAAGGACAGAAATTGTATGGACCTAACAAAAGCAGAAGATATTAAGAAGAGGTGGCAAGAATACACAGAAGAACTGTACAAAAAAGATCTTCACGACCAAGATAATAATCACGATGGTATGATCACTCACCTAGAGACAGATATCCTGGAATGTGAAGTCAAGTGGGCCTTAGAAAGCATCACTAAGAACAAAGCTAGTGGAAGTGATGGAATTCCAGTTGAGTTATTTCAAATCCTGGAAGATGATGCTGTGAAAATGCTGCCCTCAATATGCCAGCAAATTTGGAAAAATCAGCCGTGGCCACAGGACTGGAAAAGGTCAGTTTTCATTCCAATCCCAAAGAAAGGCAATGCCAAAGAATGCTCAAAATACCGCACAATTGCACTCATCTCACACGCTAATAAAGTAATGCTCAAAATTCTCCAAGCCAGGCTTCAGCAACACCTGAACTGTGAACTTCCAGAT
>NW_011495048.1:6283803-6286340 GCF_000754665.1 Bison bison bison | reverse complement strand
TGAAAGTGAAAGAGGATAGTGAAAAAGTTGGCTTAAAGCTCAACATTCAGAAAATGAAGATCAGGGCATCTGGTCCCATCACTTCATGTCAAACAGATGGGGAAACAGTGGAAACAGTGGCTGACTTTATTTTGGGGGCTCCAAAATCACTGTGGATGGTGATTGCAGCCATGAATTAAAGGATGCTTACTCCGTGGAAGGAAAGTTATGACCAACTTAGATAGCATATTAAAAAGCAGAGAGATTACTTTGCCAACAAAGGTCTGTCTAGTCAAGGCTATGGTTTTTCCAGTGGTCATGTATGGATGTGAGAGTTGGACTGTGAAGAAAGCTGAGTGCCGAAGAATTGATGCTTTTGAACTGTGGTGTTGGAGAAGACTCTTGAGAGTCCCTTGGACTGCAAGGAGATTCAATCAGTCCATTCTAAAGGAGATCAGTCTTGCGTGTTCTTTTGAAGTAAACTGAAGTCGCTCAGTCATGTCCGACTCTTTGCGACCCCATGGACTGTAGCCTATCAGGCTCCTCTGTCCATGGGATTTTCCAGGCAATAGTGCTGGAGTGGATTGCCATTTCCTTCTCCAGGGGATCTTCTGAACCCTGCAATCGACCCAGGTCTCCCACATTGCAGGCAGACCCTTTACCATCTGAGCCACTAAAGCTGAAACTCCAATACTTTGGCCACCTCATGCGAAGAGTTGACTCATTGGAAAAGACTCTGATGCTGGGAGGGATTGGGGGCAAGAAGAGAAGGGGACAATGGCTGGATAGTATCACCGACTCGATGGACATGAATTTGGGTGAACTCTGGGTGATGGACAGGGAGTCCTGGCTTGCTGCAATTCATGGGGTCGTAAAGAGTCGGACACAACTGAGTGACTGAACTGAACTAACTGAACTGACCTGCTTCACGTGAGCAACAGTTTCAATCAGCTTGGATAATGTGGCTTTTAACAGCACTATTTGTATAAAATTTGTGATGCTTCTATGGAATAAAAAGTGCCAGATACTAGTCAAAGCACTATTTTAAATTTTTTATCAATGTGTAATTGAATTATAATGTTGTGTTAATTTCTGCTATACAGTAAAGTCACTCACTTCTACATATATATTTTTATATTCTTTTCCATTATGCTTTATCATAGGACATTGAATACAGTTCCATGTGTTATATGGTAGGACCTTGTTGTTTTCCATTCTATATATAATAGTTTGCCTTTCCTAACCCAAACTACCAATCCATCTCTCTCCCATCCTGCTTCCCCTTGGCAACCACATCTGTTCTTTATGTCTGTGAGTCTATTTCTGATTCATAAATAAGTTCATTTTTGTTCTATTTTTAAATACCACATGCAAGGGATATCATATGGTATTTTTCATTTTCTTTGTGGCTTACTTCACTTACTTTTATAATCTCTAAGGCTATATCTTTTGCTACCAAAAGCATTATTTCATTCTTTTTAATGGCTGGGTAGTATTCCATTGCATTCCACATCCTCTTTATCCACTCTTCTGTTGATAGGCATTTATGTTGCTTGCACCTCTTGGTTATTTTGAATAGTGCTGCTATGAACATAGGGGTACATGTATCTAGAGATAAAGCACCAACTTACATTCCTACCATCAGTGTAGGAGGGCTCCCTTATTTCCACATTTTCTGTTTATAGATTTTTTTGATGAGGACCATTCTGACCTCACTATAATTTGGATTTTCATTTTTTATAATCAATGATGTTGAGAATCTTTTTTTTTTATATATGCCTATTGGTTCTCTGTATATCTTCATTGGAGAAATGTCTATTTACATCTTTCATGAAGCAAAGCATTATTGACACTGAGATTAAAAAAGACTGAATCCCTGTCCCCAAAGTGTTCAAAATAAAGTGAAGAAGATAAAAATGGAAACAAATAAAACAATGCTTCTAATAAGTGCTGGGCTTTGTTAGAGTACCACAGAATATTAAAGTGTTGGAATTCTTCTGAATAATGTCAAAATCATATTTTACCAAAGATTCTTTCTTAATAAACGTGGAGGCATGGTGAAAATTTATTCTGTCCCTGCTAAAAATATTATAAAAGAGGCAGGAAGGATCTATAACATTCAGCCTGATACTTCCTTGAATTTTTTAGATGGGAAAATGCTTCAGCTATATTTGTCTCAACATGTATGGGTTTGGGAGAGTGGATTCTTTAATAAAAGCAATAGGATTACAATAAAAAAGGGAGGTTTACACCATCAGGTCCTCTTTATATTTACTTTGCATACATAATAAGTTTGTTCTGTTCTGGTCACCATCTGAAATTATAGGTCAAAGAGCATAGCCCTACTAGGCTGAAAACTATCAGACAGCCTAAATACTCCTCCTGAAGAGTCTGAATTCATAATGCACTTCTTCACAGTCAGAAAGTCCATAGGAAGAGTTTGAGCAGGATAGGTGTAAGCTCTTCTCTAAATTTTTGGTAGAATTCAGCTGTGAAGCCGTCTGGACCGGGGCTTTTGTTTGCTGGAAGATTTTTGATTACAGTTTCAATTTCCATGC
>NW_011495048.1:6282908-6283703 GCF_000754665.1 Bison bison bison | reverse complement strand
GTGTTGTCTGTTGTGATCTCTCCATTTTCGTTTCTAATTTTGTTGATTTGATTTTTCTCCCTTTGTTTCTTGATGAGTCTGGCTAATGGTTTGTCAATTTTATTTATCTTTTCAAAGAACCAGCTTTTGGTTTTGTTGATTTTTGCTATGGTCTCTTTTGTTTCTTTTGCATTTATTTCTGCTCTAATTTTTAAGATTTCTTTCCTTCTACTAACCCTAGGGTTCTTCATTTCTTCCTTTTCTAGTTGCTTTAGGTGTAGAGTTAGGTTATTTATTTGACTTTTTTCTTGTTTCTTGAGGTGTGCCTGTATTGCTATGAACTTTCCCCTTAGGACTGCTTTTACCGTGTCCCACAGGTTTTGGGTTGTTGTGTTTTCATTTTCATTTGTTTCTATGCAAATTTTGATTTCTTTTTTGATTTCTTCTGTGATTTGTTGGTTATTCAGCAGTGTGTTGTTCAGCCTCCATATGTTGGAATTTTTAATAGTTTTTCTCCTGGCACAAAGACAGAAATATTGATCAATGGAATAAAATAGAAAGCCCAGAGATAAATCCACACACATATGGACACCTTATTTTTGACAAAGGAGGCAAGAATATACAATGGATTAAAGACAATCTCTTTAACAAGTGGTGCTGGGAAATCTGGTCAACCACTTGTAAAAGAATGAAACTGGACCACTTTCTAACACCATACACAAAAATAAACTCAAAATGGATTAAAGATCTCAACTTAAGACCAGAAACTATAAAACTTGTAGAGGAGAACATAGGCAAAACACTCTCCGAAATTAT
>NW_011495048.1:6281735-6281901 GCF_000754665.1 Bison bison bison | reverse complement strand
CTCTTGAGAAACTTATATGCAGGTCAGGAAGCAACAGTTAGAACTGGACATGGAACAACAGACTGGTTCCAAATAGGAAAAGGAATACGTCAAGGCAGTATATTGTTACCCTGCTTATTTAACTTATATGCAGAGTACATCATGAGAAACGCTGGGCTGGAAGAAG
>NW_011495048.1:6277324-6281635 GCF_000754665.1 Bison bison bison | reverse complement strand
ATGGCTAAGAAAGCAGTGGTACATATACACAATGGAGTATTACTCAGCCATTAAAAAGAATACATTTGAATCAGTTCTAATGAGGTGGATGAAACTGGAGCCTATTATACACAGTGAAGTAAGCCAGAAGGAAAAACATAAATACAGTATACTAATGCATATATATGGAATTTAGAAAGATGGCAACAATAACCCGGTGTACGAGACAGCAAAAGAGACACTGATGTATAGAACAGTCTTATGGACTCTGTGGGAGAGGGAGAGGGTGGGAAGATTTGGGAGAATGGCAATGAAACATGTAAAATATCATGTAGGAAACGAGTTGCCAGTCCAGGTTCGATGCATGATGCTGGATGCTTGGGGCTGGTGCACTGGGATGGCCCAGAGGGATGGTATGGGGAGGGAGGAGGGAGGAGGGTTCGGGATGGGGAACACATGTATACCTGTGGCGGATTCATTTTGATATTTGGCAAAACTAATACAATTATGTAAAGTTTAAAAATAAAATAAAATTAGAAAAAAAATTCAGATCTCCCAATTATAATTTTCAGCATCCATAACTTTATTAGTAATTGAAACAAATGATAAGAATCATACTAAAACCTATGTCACCCTAGATTTGTTTTAAAATTTATTTTTAGTGAAATGGAAAACTTAATATTTAAAGTGTGTAAGCTCATTCTAAACATGCTGTTCTTTATCTTTCTGCCAATATTTAAACTAAAACATTTTTCATACAACCTGAAAAAAAAAAAGAAAGTCCATAGGGAAAAAAAACAAACAAACAGAGTCGTGATTTAACAAGCGCTTATATATAGTAAACAAATATCCAGTATCCTTGTTCACAGTATTGAAAATTTCTGAGAAGAGAATGATATGCTATGCTATGCTACGCTAAGTCGCTTCAGTCGTGTCCGACTCTGTACGACCCCATAGACGGCAGCCCACCAGGCTCCGTCGTCCCTGGGATTCTCCAGGCAAGAATACTGGAGTGGGTTGCCATTTCCTTCTCCAGTGCATGAAAAGAGAAAAGTGAAAGTGAAGTCGCTCAGTCGTGTTCGACTCTTAGCGACCCCATGGACTGTAGCCTACTAGGCTCCTCCGTCCATGGGATTTCCAGGCAAGAGTACTGGAGTGGGGTGCCATTGCCTTCTCCAGAAGAGAATGATACAACAAGCCTAATAAGATTCTTAACAGTGTAGATGCTTCCTTGACCTAAAATGGTTTGGACAGGACAGCAAGGGAAATTAGGCAGAGTAAACTTGAGAATTTGAGACACGTCTTTGCCACTTGGCAGGTAAGTGACTTCTAGAAAGTCATTTTAATGACAATGACAATAGCTAATGTTTCTAAATTGCCTGTGGTATGGGCTGCACTCCTCTAGGTATTTTCCCTTCTTCTCTCCACAACAAATATTTATTGAGTACTTGTTAAGTAAATAGGAGAGAACTTACAGTCTATGAGGCCTTGATAGATTCACAAATCTCTACAAATGTTTATTGAGTTAATTAATAATGTCATACACATTTAAATTATTGTACATAAATAAGTAATTACTATTTGGCCGAGATCTACATATGCTATGGTGAAAGCAGATGAAATATATAATATGGCCATCGCTTGAACAGCTTTATCTAGGGAGAAAAATTAAAATGCACCTTAAAACTGATTTGAGTTGCCTAAATCATTGTCTTTGCTTTTAGTATAAATTTCCTCATTAAAATAAAATATTTTACAGAGAAAACAGAGGTAGACTTTCTTATTTATCTACAGAGATGACATCTAACAGTTAACTTTGGAATTGAACAGTAAGTAGCTATTATGCCTGACAAGCAATTTATTCTTACTGCATGGCAGGACAAATAAAGGATGTAAAAAAATATGTACATTACTTTTATTTACTATTTAGATTTTCATAAAATGTATAATGTTATGAATTTTATATTTATTGTATTTTAAATTATACTTGTTTTTGAAGAGAAATATTTATTTTCATGCACTTTAGATGACTCTCATAAAGAATTTTATTTAAAATGATTTAAACAAGGCAATGCCTTTTTAAAAAAATTTTTTTTATTTTTCAAACATTTATAAAGTTGATAAATCCCAAGCAAAGTTGACTAACAAAATAAGAGAAAAAACCCTCCAGAATTTACCAAAACTATTAATGTATATCTGTCAGAGAACTGTTTCTTCCACTCCCTTTCCTACCCTGGATAAAACGAGCTCAGTTAGGATTAGAGGTCACAAGGCAAAAATAAAAATTACAAATGGATCAAACATAACTTCTATCCTTTTTAATTTTTATGATAGTTCAATGCCCTTTTCATTAGAGAATAGAAGTATATAAAGGCTCATATATGCTCCAGTCCCCCAATTAAGATGAATAAGAGCCTCGTTCTTGTTGTTAGCATTAGTTTTCTATCATCTAATATTTCTACTGCTAATTTATTACAGATAGGATAGGATGACATATATCTTGCAAATGTCCAAAATGATTTCTTATATTTAATAGTTCTTTGAGAAAAGTTTGCTAAATAAATGAAAGTTTTCTCAAAAATTAACTTAAAAAACTCATTTGTTGAGATTGAAAAACAGAACATTTGTTCTCAGGTATAGGTTTTCCCTCTCAAGGCAAACATATATTCTATAAATCTGTCCTTTGACATACTTTGAATTTCTAAATAAGAACACAGTTAGGTGGACTATTACTCTGAAAATAGAATTATTTGCACAGGCACAAGGGAGAATGTACTAATAATGAGTAATTTTAGAAAGATGATGGATTTTAGACAGAGTGCATGCACTATGCATCTAAGAGCTAAACTAATCCCCCAATTCAACATCCTATATCTCTTTCCTTGGGCTCCAGGTTATATTTTCAATGTGTCACCTTACATTCTACTGGATGGAAAGTTAATGAATGTGTTCTCCATTGACAGTTATTCCCAGTCATATCTAGGGACAAGCTGAGGCAGGGTTAATACGACTGCAACCTGGTCTTCTATTTTTCAGCACTGGTCGTTGCTAAAATCTGCCTTACTAGAGTAATACTTACATCACTTTTCCTGCCCCCCTCCCCAAGCCAGTTTTATGAGTGTTAGCAGCAATCTGCTTTAAGAATTTAATGTGCAGCCTCTGAGAAACAAAATGAAAGGAAATTGTACTTTTATGAATTTCTGAATTGCCATACCTCACATTCAATGTTTATTTTATTTTAATATTACTGCCAATGGGTTTTAGTGAGTAAAATAAATTTAGCACTAATGAGCATATTTTGAAAGTTTAAAAACATAATTTAATAAATGATTCAATGTAATCTCTACAAAAATAACTCTAAGAGGCTGAGGAGTCATTGAGCAGGAGGGAAACCATGAAGAAATAATAGGCAAAAAATAAATAGGTGGAAACAATTATGATTTTTATATTAGCAATTAATCAAGGAGTTGTTTCTTTTCAGTATCACAAAGACAGTATTGAGCAATGACAAAGCTAAGTCAATTTAATTACAAACATGCCTGCAATAGTTACTTGAATAAATTAATATAACAATAGAATGGGAAAGACTAGAATCTCTACAAGAAAATTAGAGATACCAAGGGAACATTTCATGCAAATATGGGCTCAATAAAGGACAGAAATGATAGGGACCTAACAGAAGCAGAAGATATTAAGAAGAGGTGGCAAGAATACACATAAGAATTGTACAAAAAAGATCTTCATGACCAAGATAATAACGATGATGTGATCACTCACCTAGAGCCAGACATCCTGGAATGTGAAGCCAAGTGGGCCTTAGGAAACATCACTATGAACAAAGCTAGTGGAGGTGATGGTATTCTAGTTGAGCTATTTCAAATCCTGAAATGATGATGCTGTGAAAGTGCTACACTCAATATGCCAGCAAATTTGGAAAAATCAGCCGTGGCCACAGGACTGGAAAAGGTCAGTTTTCATTCCAATCCCAAAGAAAGGCAATGCCAAAGAATGCTCAAACTACCGCACAATTGCACTCATCTCACACGCTAATAAAGTAATGCTCAAAATTCTCCAAGTTAGGCTTCAGCAATATAAGAACCGTGAACTTCCAGATGTTCAAGGTGGTTTTAGAAAAGGCAGAGGAAACAGAGATCAAATTGCCAACATCTGCTGAATCATCAAAAAAGCAAGAGAGTTCCAGAAAAACATCTATTTCTCTTTATTGACTATGCCAAAGCCTTTGACTGTGTGGATCATAATAAACTGTGGAAAATTCTGAAAGAGATGGGAATATCAGACCACCTGACGTGCCTCTTGAGAAACTTATATGCA
>NW_011495048.1:6273392-6276928 GCF_000754665.1 Bison bison bison | reverse complement strand
ATATTAAAAAGCAGAGACGTTACTTTGTCAAGAAGGTCCATCTAGTCAAGGCTATTGTTTCTCCAGTGGTCATGTATGGATGTGAGAGTTGGACTATAAAGAAAGCTGAGCACCAAAGAATTGATGCTTTTGAACTATGGTGTTGGAGAAGACTCTTGAGAGTCCCTTGGACCTCAAGGAGATTCAACCAGTCCACCCTAAAGGAGATCAGTCCTGGGTGTTCATTGGAAGGACTGATGTTCAAGCTGAAACTGGAAGGACTGATGTTTGGCCATCTGATGTGAAGAACTGACTCATTGGAAAAGACCCTAATGCGGGGAAAGATTGAAGGCAGGAGAAGAAGGGGACAACAGAGGATGAGATGCATGGTATCACCATCTCGATGGACATGGGTTTGGGTGAACTCCAGGAGTTGGTGATGGACAGGGAGGCCTGGCATGTTGCGGTTCATGGGGTCGCAAAGAGTCAGACCCGACTGAGCAACTGACTGAATTGAATGTTACAGAACCTGGAACATAGTAGGATTTAGATAGGTTTGTTCCTTTCTAATCTATATTTCTTTCTTGTTTTGCCTTACAATGTTTTAAATAAAGATCAAATAGTGTAGTCTAGCAACTAATTTTTGCAGTTAAATTTATGAATTAGTTACCTAATAGTTGCTATATTTTAAACTAAAATTATTGTTTTACAGTAAGAAATGTTATAAGGAACTTATTTTCTAGGCTTTAAAATATAATTGCACTTTCTAGTTTTTGTGTTATATATACGCTTACATTATTATTGCTTCTTTTGAATTGTGCTATCATAGAACTATTTTGTTTCTTCTTATCACTATTTAAATAGCAATTAACTTATCAGTATTATATAGGACATATCAGGGAAAATAAAATATAGGAGTTACAGAGATATTTTCATTATTTTTAAATCTAATACTAACTTGGTCTTGAAATTGAACACAATTATAAATAATTATATCACAGTGTAAGTCTAGGCAGGGAAATTCAAGGAAACTGATAATCAGAGATTCAATTTTTTGCTCATGATCCATAACAGTTTTAAGATATTAATCATAGTGGATGCTGTCCAAATGCATGATTTTCCACCAAGGTTTATTTTTTCCACATCACAACTTAATATTTACATTGTTGAGTGCTACCTGTATTTTTTTAACTCTACCTACCATCTTCTCTTTCTTTCTTGAACCACTTACAATGTTTTGCCCTGTTTTATTCTAGATTGATTTTCTCCAGTCTGGTCACTCAGCAAAGAAAAAGTAATTTTCTGCAAAACTCTACAGAAACTGGCTAGAGTTTAGTGAATAAGGCATTCAATCCTGGACAGCCCAAACTGAAACTGATGTCACCAGATCATGTCAGAATAATCTGATCATATTTTCTAACCAAGGATTCTTATGTGGGGAATCTTACTGCCAATGTTTTATCTTATACAGCCACAAGCTCCAAACTTGGAAACCAGCCCACTGATCACCCCAGGGAAAGAGCTGGTACTGCTCCCAGCTATTCAAGCTGAGTTAGCAAGATTGGGTTGCAGCCAAGTTTCTGCCAAAATGTATTCTGTTGTGTCCTGCCCTTGTTCACACCAGAAGAAGAGCTAGTGGTTATTTAAATCAGCATAAGATTCCCAAAGCCAAGCTTCCTCATTAGTACTTCTATGTTCATTCTTGCTGGATATCTGACAGTTACCTTAGAATGAATGTGCATGATAGGATCTGTGTATTTGCTCCTTCTCCTGTATCTGTGAGTTTTATCCCAGTGAAACCAGGGGACAAACAAATGTACTCTTTGACCACTTAACTCCCCCCCTCCTCCTCAATTTTTAATGAAAATACCCAATTATCCACAAAACTGCTGGCCTACCTCCAAGTTTACAGTTCAGTTATCACTTTTCTATCCTTATACTACTCACCCTAGCAGGGGAATGAGTAATGGCTAGATGGTAAAGAATCTGCCTGCAAAGCAGGAGACCTCAGTTTGATCCCTGGGTCAGGAAGATCCCCTGGAGAAGGGAATAGCAACCCATTCCAGTATTCTTGCCTGGAGAATTTCATGGACAGAGGAGCCTGGCAAGCTACTGTCCAAAGAGTTGGACACGACTGAAGCAACTAACACACACCCTAGCAGCAGAATTTGACAGCATTGATCATGATCATTCAAAACACTTTTTAAATTAGTTTCTGGAATATCATACTCTTGGTTCTTTCCTACTTTACTAACTCCTTATTCTCTTTTGTTGGATTATATTTGAATTGATAGATTGTAAAATTAGAGTGTCTAAGCATTCTGTCCATCTCTACATTCCTCTATACTCATTGCCCAGATGACCTTGACTTTGAACATCACCTATAATTATTGTGTGATGGTTTTATTTTCTAACTTCAATCTCTTATCTAAGCCACAAATTCATTTATCCAACTTAGCTTCTCAGCTTTGTAAGGAAGTCGTAAGCAAATGAG
The DNA here is from genome assembly GCF_000754665.1 of Bison bison bison. Taxonomy (NCBI): domain Eukaryota; kingdom Metazoa; phylum Chordata; class Mammalia; order Artiodactyla; family Bovidae; genus Bison; species Bison bison. Next base: position 6,274,455 of record NW_011495048.1, on the reverse strand, counting down.
TTCTAACTTTCTTTGATCTTTAAGGAAATCTTTATTTTACCTAGATTACCAATTAGTATTTCAAATTTAATAAGTCTAAGTTTTCCCACCCCTAAACTTGTTTCTTCTTTAGACTTTCCATTGTCATTGAATGACAATCACATTTTTCTAGATAATAAGACTAATTCACTTAGTATCCTTTTTGATGTCCCTCTTTCTCTAGTATTCCATATCTAAGCCATCAGCAAATTATGCATACAATTCTTCTGAAATATATCTAGAACCCAACTTCTTTCACTCTACCTCCACAGTCCAAGGCAACATCATGTCCTGCCTGAACTGAATAATAGTTTCCTAGCAATTTTCTGTGCTTTTGCTCTTGCCCTTTTAGTGACTAGTCTTCAAGCAATAGCAGCAGCAGAATGAGAGTTTTAAGAAGAGGATGGATGTCACCTTGCTGCATGTGTGTCATTAGTTTCATGAAACTTCCTTGAATATCTCAAGTACATGTCTGCTCAATTTCTGCTGCCTAGAATATTCCTGCTGCCTAGAATGCTATTGTCTTAAATAGCTGAATGGCTGCTTTCCTGTTTTCTTCAAAGCTCTGTTCACATATAACATTATCAGTGTCTTCTTTTTTTAAATTTTATTTTAACTTTACAATATTGTATTGGTTTTGCCATATATCAAAATGAATCTGCCACAGGTATACATGTGTTCCCCATCCCGAACCCTCCTCCCTCCTCCCTCCCGTACCATCCCTCTGGGTCGTCCCAGTGCACCAGCCCCAAGCATCCAGTATCGTGCATCGAACCTGGACTGGAGACTCGTTCCATATATGATACTATACGTATTTCAATGCCATTCTCCCAAATTATCCCACCCTCTCCCTCTCCCACAGAGTCCAAAAGACTGTTCTGTACATCAGCGTCTCTTTTGCTGTATCGTATACAGGGTTATTGTTACCATCTTTCTAAAGTCCATATATATGCGTTAGTATACTGTATTGGTGTTTTTCTTTCTGGCTTACTTCACTCTGTATAATAGGCTCCAGTTTCATCCACCTCATTAGAACTGATTCAAA
>NW_011495048.1:6257586-6273292 GCF_000754665.1 Bison bison bison | reverse complement strand
TCATAAGGCAGTTCTATTTCCAGTTTTTTAAGGAATCTCCACACTGTTCTCCATAGTGGCTGTACTAATTTGCATTCCCACCAACAGTGTAAGACGGTTCCCTTTTCTTCACACCCTCTCCAGCATTTATTGCTTGTAGACTTTTGGATTGCAGCCATTCTGACTGGCGTGAAATGGTACCTCATAGTGGTTTTGATTTGCATTTCTCTGATAATGAGTGATGTTGAGCATCTTTTCATGTGTTTGTTAGCCATCTGTATGTCTTCTTTGGAGAAATGTCTATTTAGTTCTTTGGCCCATTTTTTGATTGGGTCATTTATTTTTCTGGAATTGAGCTGTAGGAATTGCTTGTATATTTTTGAGATTAGTTGTCTTCTTTAAAAAATAAATTCTTGTATAAAATATCACATCCCTTACAATAACTTTTTATCCTCTCACTTTGCTTTATATGTCTTCATTTCATTTACCACCACTGGAAATATTATATCTATCTATATATCTTACCCAGAAAGATATGCTCTTCAGGAGAGCAGGATTATTTCACTTTTGTCATTCTGCTAATTTTTAAGATCTTATGTCTGTTTGAAGTGACTTCCTTTGGAGTTTTTAGTAACTTGTAAATTTAGTTTCAAAATAAAAGATTTTAATATAAAAAGTCACATTCTTTGCATCATTCAACTTATACACTAGGCAATTATATTATTAAATGTTAATCTATAATTACTGATTATTTGATGTCAATAAATTATTTATCAAATATACTTTTAAAAGACTGTGCTAAATAGTATTCAGATTATATATATAAATAAGATTCATTGTTTTCCTGCAAAACTATAGAAAAACTATAAGTATCATCAGAGAAAAAAGATATAAAAATAACAATCTAAGAATGTTCCAAAGACAAATTATTCCTAAAAGGACAAAGAACAGTAATAGAAAGTTTTGTTTCATAACTGGCCATCAAAAGAGGTCCTGATGTAATCTAAAAAAGACTAAGAAGAAATATCAATTCCATCACTAATTATATGATCTTTGAAAAAATTTTCTCTTAAACTTTTATTGATCTTTTGTTTTTAATTTTCTGATATTAAGTTTCATCTATAAATGGGGAATTTCATGTATATTAAATGAAAAATTCATAAAGCATATAACCTAGTGCCTGCACATATAATTAATATTATAATAGTAAAGACAAGGACTTCCTTGGTTATCTAGTGGTTAAAAATTTGCCTTGCAATTCAGGGCACATGGGTTCAATCCCTAGTCAGGGAACTAAGATCCCACATGCCCTGGGGCAACTAAACCCGTGCTCCACAACAACTGAGCCTGAAAGGCAATGAAAGAGATTTTATGACAACATGAGATGACATATGTCACATGACACAACAGAGATTCCACATGCCTCCACTAAGACCATATGCAGCCAAATAAATAAATATTTTTTAAATAATAAGTACAATACAGATTAATGAATGATGTAGCCATACAATGATAAGCTTATGTATAAAAGAAATGGTTATTATCTATAAAATAGATAGTTGTTACTTTAAGAATAAGCAAATAGACCATAAAACTATTATAAAAAATAGACAAGATACTTTCTATTATGTAATAGTACTTTTTGTGTACGACCAACTTATTTACCAGTTTTTCACTCTTCCTCACAAAATTTCCAATTAATACAGGTAGAGCTGTGAAAGTTAGCAAATAAAACCACAAGGTTCCATGTAAATAAAAAATAAATGTCTATATAAAGTGAAAGTGAAAGCTGCTCACATGTCCGACTTTTTGAGACCCCCACAGACTATATAGTCCATGGAATTCTCCAGGCCAGAATACAGGGGTGGGTACCCATTCCCTTCTCCAGGGGATCTTCCCAATCCAGGAGATCTTCCCAATCCAGGTCTCGCACATTGCAGGCGGATTCTGACCAGCTGAGCGACCAGGGAAGCCCAAATGCCTATACAAATGTGTTCCAAATATTGCGTGTGATATGCTTATATGTGAAAAAAACATTTTAAGCTGAATCTCAGATTTAACTGGCATGCCTGGATTTAATCTTGGAAGTCTAAATACAATGTCTTCTTTTAATTTAAAAAGAAGTATGCTTATAAAGAAGCTCATCAAAAACATATGCACACATACACACATGCATGGGCATATACACACATATGCACACAAAGGTCTTATTGCCAAGTTTGCCAATTTCATCTATTGAATTAATAAAGACAAGTTCTTATATACAACTGAAAGGAAACTCAGAAAACTAGAAGGGATCTTAAAAATCAAATTAAGTTCCATTTAATGTATATAGTGAAGTAATCCACAACCTAAAGGCCTGAGGCTACATCTTACCTATGGCCTATTTTGGCATAGCCCTCAAGCTAAGAATTTTTCCTACATTTCTATATTTTGTATTTTAATTTCTAAACAAAGAATACTATGCAATGAGAACTTACATGACCCATAAATCTTAAAATGCTTATTATCTGGCCCTTCATAGAGAAAGTATGTCAACTCATGAAGAGGGAAAGGAACACATTCATCATTTATTCATTCAGTAGATAATTTTGACATAAATGCAATAAATTAAATACTGAACTAAATCAATGTGCAGTCAAATCTATGTGAAAAGTATATAGACACAAATGACTCTAAATTTAGATATTTTGACTTTTTGTAACACAAGCTAGTAACTTAGTCTGGCCAAGAATGGAGATCTATTTCTGATTTCTTTTTATGTTTAGTGCCTGGCATTTTAAATACTTAATTCAAAACTTTACTTCTCATACACTGTTGTTTTTCTTCAGATTATTCCTTAATTCAACGTTTTTGAAGAAATTCTAACAAAGCAATGTATTACACATGTATTAAGCATAGAATAGCCTCATTATTTTATCTAAAATGAAACTTTCAAGAAGGCATATGTTGAGTAATAAAAGATGAATGAATAATGCACTCAAGCAGCCAGACCTGCCAAATCTACTTTGCTTATGAGTGTGATGGTAGTTATTATTGCCCAATACGCTTCAGATCTGATCTTTGTCTTTACTCATAGCTAACATATTTTCCTAAGTCTTGTACTCTTTTATTTCATTAACAGTTAATAGTAAAGTGGAAGAACTTGTTATTTACACAATATTAACATTTCTGCCTAGACACAGAATTTGAGTCCTTAAATTCTACTTAATATATATCTTTTACATCATTCATGAAGGGCATGTTCTCCACAGAGAAACTGTTGTTGTTTTAGTCACACCCTGCAACTTACACGATCTTAGTTCTCCAACCAGGGATTAAGCCCAGGTCTCTGCAGTGAAAGCACCTAGTCTGAACCATAACCTGGAAATCCCCACAGAGAAACTTCTGAAAGACTCTTCAAAGATTAATTCCAAATATTGCCCAGTTTGGTGGGATTGGCTTCTTATGAGCCTCATGGTTTTGGCTTGCATCTTTAGCACAAAGTCTAAATCCTCCTTCCCCAGGTACTTACACTAAACTTTATGGACACAATAGGATCTTATATAGTTGGTTTTATCTAAAATTCTGAAAAAGATAGGAATACCAGACCACCTGACCTACCTCCTGAGAAACCTGTATGCAGGTCAGGAAGCAACAGTTAGAATTGGACATGGAACAACAGACTGGTTCCAAATAGGAAAAGGAGTACATCAAGGCTGATATTGTCACCCTGCTTATTTAACTTATATGCAGAGTACATCATGAGAAATGCTGGGCTGGAAGAAGAACAAGCTGGAATCAATATTGCCAGGAGAAATATCAATAACCTCAGATATGCAGATGACACCACCTTTATGGCAGAAAGTGAACAAGAACTAAAGAACCTTTTGATGAAAGTATAAGAGGAGAGTGAAACAGTTGGCTTAAAGCTCAACATTCAGAAAACTAAGATCATGGCATCTGGTCCCATCACTTCATGGCAAATAGATGGGGAAACAGTAGAAACAGTGGCAGACTTTATTTTCTTGTGCTTCAAAATCACTGCAGATGGTGATTGCAGCCATGAAATTAAGACGCTTACTCCTTGGGAGGAAAGTTACGACCAACCTAGACAGCATATTAAAAAGCAGAGACATTACTTTGGCAACAAAGGTCTGTCTAGTCAAGGCTATGGTTTTTCCAGTGGTCATGTATGGATGTGAGAGTTGGACTATAAAGAAAGCTGAGCACAGAAGAATTGATGCTTTTGAAGTGTGACTCTTGAGAATCCCTTGGACTACAAAGAGATCCAACCAGTCCATCTTAAAAGAAAACAGTCCTGAGTATTCATTGGAAGGACTGATGCTGAAGCTGAAACTCCAATACTTTGCCCACCTGATGCGAAGAGCTGACTCATTTGCAAAGACCCTGATGCTGAGAAAGATTGAAGGCAGGAGGAGAAGGTGATGACAGAGGATGAGATGGATGGCATCACCAACTCAATGGACATGAGTTTGTGTAAACTTTGAGAGTTGGTGATGGAAAGGGAGGCCTGGCATGATGCAGTAGATGGGGTCGCAAAGAGCTGGACACGACTGGACACAGCTGGACTGAGTGACTGAACTGAACCTTTTACTCTGTTGATACAGATTGAACATAAGACAGGAAATCTCTGAATCCCCCTTATTATTTTGCCAAAGGCAAAAATGTGACATAATCTTAAAGTTTTGTAAAAGGCAATGTGAATATACAGTCATGAACATTTATTAATTATATAAGGTTATTCCCACTGCTAAGTCAAAAATTTAATAGAAAAAAATTAAAATATGCCTAAAGTAAATGGTTCTTCAAAGTGTTGAATATATTTACATTTTAAAAATCATATTTTTATGTTAATATTTTTGTAGTTGAGTGAAACTGTTTAAGTTCTGAGGTGAATTGTCAGATGAACTAATTAGCTCAATTATTTGTCTTTAGAAAGTGTAGCAAAACTATAACAAGAAAAAAATCTTTAAAATAAAATTAAATATGTATAAAATAGATTTATAGATAGATGATATATAAAGAGATTGCTTTCCTTGAGACTTTTTAGCTTTCTAGGATAAGTCATGGTTAGAAATCTACCTTCCTGGGTTACAAATCTTTTGATAAATTACAATTTTAAATTTAGTTTTTCTATAGAAATGAAGTGTTTATGAAGTATTTGGAGGCTTGGACCTTGCTGAAAAAGTTAAAACCTACCACTTTGCTCTCCTTTCTGATCAACCTTTAATCTTCCTTGACAAATTCCTAACTGGGAGACTAGTTTTATAGCACTTTATGAAACAATCTGGGCTTCTGGGAGACTCTTCAATCCAGCTCAGTTATAAGAAATCTTAAAATATTGAAGTTATCTCTATAAAATTCAGAGTTGACATCCTTAATTTTGTTAATAGTATAAACTCTTGGAAATCTTTAAATCATGCTGTACTTAACTTTTATGTTTCTAATTGCATTTATGATACAATATTTTGATCTTTTATGTTTCTACATCCTGAATTTTACATTTCAAGATATTTATATCACTAACTACAAAATTCCAATGCTTTTACTCACTAATAAATTCATATACAATTTGATAGCTTAACAATTGTTGCCTTTGTTTTGTGTGAAGTTGTATCTGACTCTTTCGTGACTCCATGGATGTACCCTACCAGACCCCACTGTCCATGGGATATCTCAGGCAAGAATAATGGAATGGGTTGTTATTTCTTTCTCCAGGGGATCTTCCTGACCCAGGGATCAAACCTATGTCTCCTGCATTGGCAAGTGTATTCTTCACTGAGTTGCTAGGGAAGCTCAGCTTAACAATTAAGAACATTTATTTAAAGTGTTATTTTTTGTAAATCAAAAAATCAGAGGATACTCCTGTTCATGAAACTTATCTGCTAATTATTTGACTTATTTCTCTAAGTAGCATGTTTTCTGAGTAGCATGTATGTGACAGCTTATTGTAGCTTATATGTTGTATCTTATTGTATCATGCATGCTCAGTCATGTCCAGCAAGAATATTGGAGTGGGTTACGATTTTCTACTCCAGGGAACCTTCCAGACCCGGGGATTGAACTGGCATCTCTTATGTTTCCTTCATTGGTAGGTGAGTTCTTTACCACTGTGCCACGTGGGATACAGTACATGATTTATCTGATAATACAAAGGTCACATCTATTGGACTGGGTCATGAAAAACCAGATCGTACAAAAGAGATACATATTCTGTTGTTTCTATCCCCCTTCATATTTTCTGATATTCTATGCAGACTACTCACAAGAACCTCAGCTAACTAGTCTACCTAACCATGATAACAGAATAGCCCAGTGAGGATGATTTAACCCCTTGGAAAAGATATTTATCTCATTAGCTCACAAAGACAAATCACTCTAATGATTTCAAATAACCTGTGACTACAACTTGGATGTGGCCTCAGGTAGAATATGTTTCCGCAGGTGTAAAAAAGATGACCTTGGTTGGTTTCACTGAAGGAGGTAAGATGAATATCTTCAAATAAGTTTGTGATTATAATTGATTTAAGAACATTATGGCTCATATGGAAAGATATGTTATTTCACACACTTATAGGAACCTTTAGAATGATTAGAGCAGTGATCTTAACCTTAGCTGCTCATTAGAATCACCTAGGTAGATTTTAATAAATACCCATGTCTGGGGCTCTGCTCACACCAATTAATTAAGAATCTCTGAAGATTAGGATTTGGCATAAATATTTTTAAAAAATATACCCATTGATTCTTATCAGAACTCAGGATTGAAAGCCATAGCATTAGAAGTTATGCACATTGCTCAAGTTTATGGGGTTCTCAACTATAGTTGCATGTTTGATATACCATTTTTGCATTATAGTTATATGCTTAGTACTGCTGCAAGAGTTCTGTTTTCATCAAAGATACAAAGATCTGTTAAAAACCTAACTCCCAACAAGAAAATCAGACAGAGTACAAAAATTATAACTTTCTTAAATCCAGATTGGTGAACACACATGGTTACAATATAGTTTAAAATTTAAGAACCTCCCCACCTCTGCACAAAGGACATGGTTTGCAAGCACAGTTAACTTGCTACAGAGCATGAGGAGGAGAGACACAAAGTGCCCCACTAGCAAGTAAGAATAATTCGGTCTAAAATTTTAATGAACTTCTAAAGTTTGAGAGTGAACTATAATACAAGTATAGAATCACTAGGCATTACAGACATGAGGGAATTTACACCCACTCTGGGACTCTTTTTCATGAACTTCCATCAAGTCCTCACTTAACAAGATAGGGAACATAATGAGCAACATCAGAGAACCTCTTCTGGTTGGGTAAATCTGGAGAAAGAGATTGCCACTATGAGAGGAAAGGCACAAAGCTCCATCTAAATCCTTCTTGTCTACTATTCAAAATCTCCAGGCTGTCTGGAAGGAGCAGCAAGCTCTGGATGCCCCAGGGCACAGGTAAAAATCACTGTGACTGAGAAAAGAGCAAAGGAAAAATAATAATAATAACCCTAACACTATGAGTGGAACAGCTTTTGGATGCAAAAGCTAAAGCAACACATTTGGCAGTCTCTCAGCTTTGGAGGAGAGTAGGACATTCTCTCTGAAAAGTACCCAAGAAAGAAGACAGTTTGTCTGCTATGCATAGGAGACACTGCAAAGAGAAGCATCACTGCAAAGATAACAGTGTTTGTCTAATGCTGAAAGTCAATCATGAAAACAGAGATCTGCCCCCTTTCCCCCTCAAAACCATGCTAGGAAAAACCAAGTAACAGGTAATATTAATAGTGATCTTCTGCTGGTAGAAGGAAAATTATATGCAGAGATCTAAGCAAAATAAATATTAAAAACAAAGCAAAAACTAAAACACTGTTAGACAATATATTTAAATTGCTTAAAATCAAAGATACAGGGTCAATTTTGCAGGCAGCCATTTGAAAGAAGAAATATACTGATAGAAGATCAAAGGCAAGAATTAGAGTAGACTTCAGAAACTGTGCATCTAGAATACAAAAAAAAAGCATCATTAAAATACTGAAATAAATCAAAACAAAAAGTCAAACCAAGATATATTCAGTAATGTAAGCTTTCTAAATTAAAACAAATATTTTCTAGATAAAAAAATTACTAAGAAGATCCATTACCAGCATACTTACACTGTAAGAAATGTTAAAATTCTTCAGAGGAAAGGAATATATCACAAATAAATTTGAAATAAAGAGCTTCAGAAATGGTCTCAATGGTTTTAAAAATGATAAAGTATTTTTATTTTTAATCACTTTAAATATAATTGAATGTCCTGTCCAAGCAAAAATAGTAGAAATCCATTGTAAATGTAACATATGTAAAGATAATACAATAATACAAAAGAGGAGAGGGAGGAAATAAAAGTATACTACTGTGTATACTTGTGTATACTGCACAAAATTGCATCAGATTTGAGTATTACTCGAATGTAGATTGTGACAAGAAAATAAATAAGCAAGCAATATTGTAGTTAAAGTGGAACAATAAAAGGTATACCCAATCATTCAAAAAACAGAGTGTAAAAGAGGAAAACCAGAACAAAGAACAGATATGACAAATAGAAAACAACTAGGAATTTGCCAGGTTTTAGTCTAACCATATCAGTAGTATAAAATGCACAGTCTAAACATGACAATTAAGAAAGATATTATCAGACTGAATATAAACACTAGACCCAACTATATGCTGTCTAAAGAAAAATCATTTTAAACATAAAGTTATCAATGGATTGAAAGTAAAAGGATGGGGAAAAAGTATACTTTACAAACATTAATCTAAAAGAAATCTTGATTAACTATATTAATGACTTAGTAATATTTTCAGGGATACTGGGGGTCATTTCAAAATAAGAGAGTTTAATTCATCCAGAAGATGTAATAATCCTAAGCATTTTTGCACCTACTAACAGTATTTCAGAATTCATAATGCAAAAAGTAATAGAACTGAAAGCAGATTTTAAAAATCAAGAAATTTGGTTGAGGATTTAAATGCTTCTCTCTCAGTAAGGATAGAATAAGTAGAAAGATAGTACAAATAGAAAATATCTGGAGAATATTATTTGCTCTTCAATCTGTTAAGTGAACCTGTTTCACCTAATTAAGGAACAATCCACTGACTAACAGCAGAATACATGTTTTTTTCCAGTGCACATGGGCTATTAACATATAGAGGTGACATATGTAAGATATAAGCTCTGCAGTGTCATTTCTTTTTTCAATATACATGACAAATGGGAGAACTAGTGATATAAATATAAATTATATAGTTATACATATTTGTATACATGTTAACTTTATGTTTCAGCTTGATTGGGCTAAGGGATATCCAGATAGCTAATATTTTAAGGCTCTTTATTCAATTTCAATGGCCTATATGTATACCTCTACACCAGTACCACACTGTTGCGATTACTGTAACTCTATAAATTTGGAAATCTGGAAGTGTGTGCTCTTCAAATTTGTTCTTTTTCAAAATTATTTTGGCTATTCCAGATAGCTTGAGATTCTGTATAAATTTAAGGATGAATTATGCTGTTTCTGCTGCTGCTGCTGCTGCTAAGTCGCATCAGTCGTGTCTGACTCTGTGTGACCCCATAGACGGCAGCCCACCAGGCTCCCCCGTCCCTGGGATTCTCCAGGCAAAAACACTGGAGTGAGCTGCCATTTCCTTCTCCAATGCATGAAAGTGAAAAGTGAAAGTGAAGTCGCTCAGTCGTGTCCGACTCTTAGCGACCCCATGGACTGCAGGCTACCAGGCTCCTCCATCCATGGGATTTTGCAGGCAAGAGTACTGGAGTGGGTCGCCAGGTTTCTGACCCCTCCCCCCACCACCAAAAAAAAAAAAACACATGGACTTTTGATTGAGACTGCTTTGAATCTTAGACTGCTTTGCATAGTATTGAAGTATTTAAGTGACAATGAATTTTTAGATATGACACCTAACCACAAGCAAGAAAGCACATACAGATAAACTAGGCTACATGAAAATTAAATGCTTCTCTACAGGAAAATTAAACACTTCTCTGCATTGAAGGACACAATCAACAGAGTGAAAAGGCAGCCTATAGAATGGGAGATGATATTTGCAAATCACATACCTGATAAAGGGTTAATATCCAGAATGGGTGAAGAACTACATACAAGTCAATACATGCACAAAAACCTAATTAAAAATGGGAAAATAATTTAAATAGCTATTTCTCCAAGGAAAAATGCAAATGTGAAATAAGCACATGAAAAGATGCTTAATATCACTAATCATTAGGGAAATATAAAGCAAAGCCACAATGTGATACCACTTCACATCCTTTATGGTAGTTACTATCCAAGACAAATATAAATACAGAAAATAAGATGTTGGTGAGAATATGGAGAAATTAGAACCTCTGTGCACCATTCATTGGAAAGTAAAATAAAGTAGCTGTTATGGAAGACAGTACGGTGGTTTTTCAAATAAAATAAAAATTGAATTGCCACTTCTGGTTATAAACACAAGATATTTTTAAGAAGGGCCTTAAAGATATATTTGTACATCCATGTTTATAGTAGCATCATTCATAATAACCAAAATGTGAAATCAATTCAAGTGCCTGTCAATGAGTAAAAGGCTAAATATATATATATATATGGTCTATACTTTGGAATAATATTCAACCATAAAAAGGAAAGAAATTCTGATACGTTCTACAACATAGATGAATCTAGAAAACATTTTGCTAAGTGAAATAATCCAGTCACGAAAAGATAAATACTGTATTATACTACTTATGTAAACTAATTAAAGTGATAAAATTTATAAGACAGAAAGGAGGCTGTAGTTGCCAGGGTTTATCGGAAAGTGGGGAATAGAAGGTGTTGGTTATGGGGTATAAAGCTATAGTTATGCAAGATGAAAACAGTTATACAAACTTAGTTATACAATAATGGAAATATACTTTACTGAAATATATGCTTAACGATTAAATGGTTAACTTCATGTGTTTTTACTACCATTAAACTTTTAGTTTTTCATTTTCTTATATCTCTTTAATTTTTAAAATACTTTTGCAATGCTGTGTTAATTTCTGCCTTACAACACTTCCCCTCCCTCTCTAGCCTCCCTCCCCTCCAGCCATCCCATTCCTCCAGGTCATCACAGAGTGCCAGACTGGGCTTCCTGTGCTACCAGCTCTTCATCTTACATTTGACAGTATAGATATGTTGATGCTGCTTTTTCCATTTGTCTCCTCTCCCTCCCCCACTGTGTCCACATGTCCATTCTCTGCATCTGCATCTCCATTCCTTCCCTGCAAATAGGTTCATCATTACCATTTTTCTAGACTCCGTATGTATGCATTAATGTATTTACTTGTTTTCTCTTTCTGACTTACTCTATATAACAAGTTCTAGGTTCATCCACTTAGCTAGAACTGACTCAAATTCATTCCTTTTATGACTAATATTCCATTGCATATATGTACCACATTTTCTTTATCCATTCATCTGTCAATGGACATCTAGGTTGCTTCCATGTCCTGGCTATTAGTAGTGCTTCTATGAACATACTCTTTTTCTATTACGGTCTTCTCAGGGTATATGCCCAGTCATAGGGTTGCTGAGTCACATAGTAGATTAATTCCTATTTTTTAAAGGAATCTCCATACTGTTCTCTGTGATGTCTATATTGGTTTACATTCATCATGAATAACAGACACTTATATCTAGAAGTTTTAAAAGAAATTTTCAGCACCAGAATGGAAGCAAATATATGGGTGACTGATAAATATCTAAAAATAGAGATCGTGAAGACTTCTCTGGTGGTCCGGCGGTTAAGAATCCACCTTGCAATGCAGGGGACACAGGTTTAATCCCTGGTTGGGAAATTAAGAGTTTTGCCAAGAGAATGCACTGGTCATAGCAAACACCCTCTTCCAACAACACAAGAGAAGACTCTACACATGGACATCACCAGATGGTCAACACTGAAATCAGATTGATTATATTTTTTGCAGACAAAGATGGAGAAGCTCTATACAGTCAGCAAAAACAAGCCCAGGAGCCGACTGTGGCTCAGACCATGAACTCCTTATTGCCAAATTCAGACTTAAATTGAAGAAAGTGGGGAAAACCACTAGACTATTCAGGTATGACCTAAATCAAATCCCTTATGACTAAACAGTGGAAGTGAAAAATAGATTTAAGGGACTGGATCTGATAAATAGAGTGCCTGATAAACTATGGACTGAGGTTCATGACATTGTACAGGAGACAGGAATCAAGAACATCTCCAAAAAAAGAAATACAAAAAAGCAAAATGACTGTCTGAGGAGGCCTTACAAATAGCTGTGAAAAGAAGAGAAGCAAAAAGCAAAGGAGAAAAGGAAAGATGTACGCCTCTGAATGAAGAGTTCCAAAGAATAGCAAGAAGAGATAAGAAAGCCTTCCTCAGCAATCAAGGCAAAGAAATAGAGGAAAACAACAGAATGGGAAACACTAGAGATCTCTTCAAGAAAATGAGAGATACCAAGGGAACATTTCATGAAAAGATGGGCTCAATAAAGGACAGAAATTTTATAGACCTAACAGAAGCAGAAGATATTAAGAAGAGGTGGCAAGAAAATACAGAAGAACTGTACAAAAAAGGTCTTCATGACCCAGATAATCATGATGGTGTGATCACTCACACTCACCTAGAGCAAGAAATTCTGGAATGTGAAGTCGAGTGGGCCTTAGGAAGTATCACTATGTACAAACCTAGTGGAGGTGATGGAATTCCAGTTGAGCTATTTCAAATCCTAAAAGATGATGCTGTGAAAGTGCTGTACTCAACATGTCAGCAAATTTGGAAAACTCAGCAGTGGCCACAGGACTGGAAAAGGTCCGTTTTCATTCCAATCCCAAAGAAAGGCAATGCCAAAGAATGCTCAAACTACCGCATAATTTCACTCATCTCACATGCTAGTAAAGTAATGCTCAAAATTCTCCAAGTCAGGCTTCAGCAATGCATGAACCGTAAACTTCCAGATGTTCAAGTTGGTTTTAGAAAAGGCAGAGGAACCAAAGATCAAATTTCCAACATTCGCTGGATCATCAAAAAGCAAGAGAGTTCTAGAAAAACATCTATTCCTGCTTTATTGACTATGCCAACGCCTTTGACTGTGTGGATCACAATAAACTGTGGAAAATTCTGAAGGAGATGAGAATACCAGACCACATGACCTGCCTCCTGAGAAACCTGTATGCAGGTCAGGAAGCAACAGTTAAAATTGGACATGGAACAGCAGACTGGTTTCAAATAGGAAAAGGAGTACATCAAGGCTGTATATTGTCACCCTGCTTATTTAACTTATATGCAGAGTACATCATGAGAAACGCTGGACTGGAGGAAGCACAAGCTGGAATCAAGATTTCTGGGAGAAATATCAATAACCTCAAATATGCAGATGACACCACACTTATGGCAGAAATTGAAGAACTAAGGGGCCTCTGGATGAAAGAAAGTGAAAGAGGAGAGTGAAAAATTTGGCTTAAAGCTCAACATTCAGAAAACTAAGATCATGGCATCCGGTCCCATCACTTCATGGCAAACAGATGCGGAAGCAGTGGAAACAGTGGCTGACTTTATTTTTGGGGCCCCCAAATCACTGCAGATGGTGACTGCAGCCATGAAATTAAAAGAGGCTTACTCCTTGGAAGGAAAGTTATGACCAACCTAGACAGCATATTCAAAAGCAGAGACATTACTTTATCAACAAGGTCCATCTAGTCAAGGCTATGGTTTTTCCAGTAGTCATGTATGGATGTGAGAGTTGGACTATAAAGAAAGCTGAGCACTGAAGAATTGATGCTTTTGAACTGTGGTGTTAGAGAAGACTCTTGATAGTCCTTTGGACTGCAAGGAGATCCAATCAGTCCATCCTAAAGGAGATCAGTCCTGGGTGTTCATTGGAAGGCCTATGTTGAAGCTGAAACTCCAATACTTTGGCTACCTGATGCAAAGAGCTGACTCATTTTAAAAGACCCTGATGCTGGGAAAGATTGAGGGCAAGAAGAGAAGGAGACGACAGAGGATGAGATAGTTGAATGGCATCACTGACTCTATGGACATGGGTTTGGGTAGACTCCGGGAATTGGTGATGGACAGGGAGGCCGGGTTTGTTGTGTTCATGTGGTTGCAAAAAGTCAGACATGACTGAGAGACTGAACTGATCTATACTGGGGAGCTAAGATCCCACGTGCCTTGGAGCATCTAATCCCATGGGCCACAACTCAAGCCCTGAAGCCATGGTTAGAGAGTCCCTGTGCCACAACCAAAAGATCTTGCATGGCACAACAAAGATTCTGCATGCTGCAACTAATACCTAATGCAGTCAAATAAATAAGTAAATATTTAAAAAGAACATTTTAGAAAATAAATAAAAATCAAGGTTATGGCAGGCAGTTTCTGAAATGACGTTATGCCCTCCATCTTGATGTTCATGCCTTCATATCATCTCCTTTCCTAGAGTATATACTGGACCAGAGGCTGATCATTAATGGAATATAGCAAAAGTGATATCATGGAAATTTTAAGATTAGATGACACTGTAACTCCCCTCTTGTTCACATTCTCTCTCAAGGCCTCTTTCTTATAGTCTCTCTCTCCCTCTCTCTCTCTTCCTCTCCTCCTCTCTCTGCCTCTCCTCACTTGCTCACTCTGATGAAGCATGTTGTTATATTCTCAATTGCTCTATGAAGAGGCCCATAGGCAAAATCTGAAGGAAGCCAGAAGTCCAAAAAGAATCAATTCCTAAAGGTCCAAGTGAGTAACCTTGGGAGGGGATCCTTTCTCAGTAGAGCCTTGATATGTCTCATGCCTTGGCAAACACTTTGAACTCTTAGGAGAGGTTCTGAGACTGAGAGGACCCGATCAAGCCATGCCCAAATTCCTGACCCACTTTATTCTGAGATTATTATTTTTCATAATTATTATTTTCACTTAATTTTGGAATGTTTTGTTAGACCATAATAAGTAATGACTATGACAAATGACATTGAGTGAGACAGAAAAAAATATATATATATAGTGAAAGTGAAAGTGGTGTCCGACTCTTTGCAATCCCAAGGACTGTAGCCTACAAGGCTCCTCCCTCCATGGGATTCTCCAGGCAAGAGTACTGGAGTGGGTTGCCATTTCCTTCTCCAGGGGATCTTCCCGACCCAGGGATGGAACCTGGGTCTCCCACATTCCAGGCAGATGCTTTAACCTCTGAGACACCAGGGAAGCCCATATATATATATATATATGTATACAATAATTATTGTCCTCTTTGAACTTTCTTCTAATTATATATATATATATATATATATATATCAGATAAGATCAGATCAGTTGTTCAGTCATGTCTGACTCTTTGCAACCCCATGAATTGCAGCACGCCAGGCCTCCCTGTCCATCACCAACTCCCAAAGTTCACTCAGACTCACATCCATCGAGTCAGTGATGCCATCCAGCCATCTCATCCTCTGTCGTCCCCTTCTCCTCTTGCCCCCAATCCCTCCCAGCATCAAGTCTTTTCCAATGAGTCAACTCTTCGCATGAGGTGGCCAAAGTACTGGAGTTCCAGCTTTAGCATCATTCCTTCCAAGGAAATCCCACGGCTGATCTCCTTCAGAATGGACTGGTTGGATCTCCTTGCAGTCCAAGGGACTCTCAAGAGGCTTCTCCAACACCACAGTTCAAAAGCA
>NW_011495048.1:6245333-6257430 GCF_000754665.1 Bison bison bison | reverse complement strand
TGATTTTGGAGCCCAGGAAAATAAAGTCTGACACCTTCCACTGTTTCCCCATCTATTTCCCATGAAGTGATGGGACTGGATGCCATGATCTTCGTTTTCTGAATGTTGAGCTATAAGACAACTTTTTCACTCTCCACTTTCACTTTCCTCAAAAGGCTTTTGAGTTCCTCTTCACTTTCTGCCATAAGGGTGGTGTCATCTGCATATCTGAGGTGATTGATATTTCTCCCGGCAATCTTGATTTCAGCTTGTGTTTCTTCCAGTCTAGCGTTTCTCATGATGTATTCTGCATATAAGTTAAATAAATAGGGTGACAATATACAGCCTTGACAAACTCCTTTTCCTATTTGGAACCAGTCTGTTTTCCATGTCCAGTTCTAAGTGTTGCTTCCTGACCTGCATACAAATTTCTCAAGAGGCAGAGATGGGAATATATATATATATATATATGTATATAATAATTAGAAAATTCAAAAAGGACAATAATCTCCAATAATGCTAGCAGAAATAATACCATAAAGCTTGGAACTCAGCATGTTTTAAAATTTCCTACACATAGAACATGTATGTTGGTCGTTTTGAAGTGATGGAATGGGAAGGAACAGAAAGGAATGAAGTAACTTTCTCAATCATTAGCAGAGATATCCATTTCTAGTTTCTGAATGAACTGTGGGAGCATGAAGTAACATTTCAACTGCATGAATTTTATAACTGGAATCTCACAAGAGAAAATCTAGTCCTAGTTAATTGTCAGAAATCTACATTGACTAACCATATAATGTAATTGGCCAGTTCTATTAATCTTAAATGCCAGTTAATTATTAGTAAATCCTTAGCTGAATTATCTATCTTCTGTGAGTTTTTCCAATGCCTGGTTTGGCTAGCCTACTCTAGTGATGAGTAGGCAAAGCTGTCTTTATTTGAAATGTGTGTGGTTCTAGATATAAACAATTTCCAAGTGACAAAATAAATTGTTTTACTAGATTTAGTGACTGATCAACAGTTTATATTCTACAGTCAAATTGCTTAGAGATTAAGAGACACCTGCGTTTGAATCTGCCTTCTAATCTCTGTTTCCTCACAAACTGGGGCTTAGACAAGGTATTTTACTGGCTCCACAGTGTGGTCAGCATGATGGAGGGCACAGTCCAAATCTGTGTACTCACTGCAAAGGTAAATAAGTGAATTTGCATATAAATGAACAACATTATATACCTGTGCTATTAAACATTATCACAGGTGACTGCTGAAATTAAAGTTAAATATTTCACTCCTCTGTCACACTAAATATATCTTAAGTTCTCGATAGCCATATGAGTTTAGTGGATACTGAATTGTATAACACAGGTATACAACATTTTCATCATCATGAAATTCTATTGATTTTCAATACCATCCTCTTTGATTTTCCCATCTTTAAAAATGAAGATGAAGATTCCTGTCTACCTCACAATATAGGTAGGGAAGTGGAAATAAATGTAAAATTTCTGTACCTATTATTATTGTTGTTGCTTCCATTGTTTTGATTCATTTTCGTCAATGAAAATATGACACATCTGAATGAATTAATAGGAAACTTCTTCCATCATAGCTTAGTTGGTAAAGAATCTGCCTGCAATGCAGAAGACCCTGGTTTGATTCCTGGGTTGGGAAGATCCACTGGAGAAGGGATAGGCTACCCACTCCAGTAATCTAGTCTGAAGAATTCCATAGACTGTATAGTCAATGGGTAGCAAAGAGTCAGACATGACTGAGCTACTTTCACTTTCTCAGAAGTAAACATGCCAGCCAACAGAAACATTTACAAAATGAGATGTTTTATACTCACATTCATAAATTACTATTTATAATATTTTTAAAATCATATTTTTACCATTGTAATCCATGCAATTTTTACTTCTTTTTTCAAATAAATATCCTTCTTTTAATAGGATGAGATGTTAAATTTATATAGATAGATATTTGCAAAACATTTTAACAAAAGTGCAAAGTGTGTCATACATTGTTTTTAATAATATGATAATCACTTGAAAACATATTTTAAATTAATAAATAATGTTCAGTTGATAAATATTAATGGTAACTAAAATAAAACAAAATCTAATACCACAAGGAATGGGAAATACACTGTGTACAAAATTGAGTACCTGCTATTTCTATGCAGTTAAAACTTGATGTAGGTGAGTTGAATGATTAAAAAATCACACTAGTATATGACTTATTGAAATATTTCCTTTTCCTTTTTATGTAGAGACCTGAAAAGCCTTCCTTCTGTTTTCTAGTTTCTAGCAATAGTATTTTTCAGATAAGTATTTAAGAATAATTGATTAGTATGTTCTTCCCCTTCATGGATCACTGCCTTGTCGTGGAGAAAGAGCATGCATAACTGATGAAACTATGAGACATGCCATGCAGGGCTACCAAAGATAGATTGGTCATAGTAAAGATTTCTGACAAAACGTGATCTGGAGGAGGGAGGAGGAGGAGGAGGGAATGGCAAACTACCCCAGTATACTTACTGTGAGAATGCCATGAACTGTATAAAAAGATGATACTGAAAGATGAGTCCCCCAGGTCAAAAGGTGTCCAATATGCTACTGGGGAAGAGCAGGGGGAAACTACTAATATCTCCAGAAAGAATGATGTGTATGGGCCAAAACAGAGTGGGCAAGAATCCCTTAGAAGAGATGGAATAGCCCTCCTAAACAACAAAAGAGTCTGAAATGCAGTACTTGGGTGCAACCTCAAAAACGATAGAAAGAGCTTGGTTCGTTTCCAAGGCAAATCATTCAACATTAGAGTAATTCAAGTCTATGCCCCAATCATCAATGCAGAGGAACCCAAAGCTGATTAGTTCTATGAAGACCTAGAAGACCTCTTAGAACTAACACCAAAAAAAAAAACAAAACAAAACAAAACACCCTATTCATCATAGGGTATTGGAATACAAAAGTAAGAAGTCAAGAGATACCTGGAGTAACAGTCAAGTTGGCCTTGGAATGCAAAATGAAGCAGGGCAAAGGCTAACAGAGTTTTGACAAGAGAATGCTGTGGTCATAGCAAATACCCTTTTCAACAACACAAGAGATGACTTTACACATGGACATCACCAAATGGTCAATACTGAAATCAGACTGATTACATTCTTTTGTAGCTGAAGATAGAGAACCTGCAGAATCAACAAAAACAAGACCTGGAGCTGACTGCGGCTCAGATCATTAGCTCCTAATTGCAAAGTTCAGGCTTAAATTAAAGAAATGGGGGGAAACCACTAGACCAGCCAGTGATGACTTAAATCAACCCCCCCCCCATAAATATATAGTGGGGATGACAAGTAGATTCAAGAGATTAGATCTAGTACGCAGTGCCTGAAGAACTGTGGACAGAGAGGTCCATGATGTTTTACAGGAGGTGGCAAACAAAACCATCCCAAAGAAAAAGAAAAGCAAGAAGGCAAAGTGGTTGTCTGCAGAGGCTTTAAAAATAGTTGAAGAAAGAACAGAAGTGAAAAGCAAGGGAGAAAGGAAAGGGTACACCCAACTAAATACAGAGTTCCGAAGAATAGCAAGGACAGACAAGAAGGCCTTCTTGTCTAGAGATCTTTTCAAGAAAATTGGAAATATCAAAGGAAAATTTCACCCAAAGATGGGCACAATAAAGGACAGAAAAAGTAAAGACCTGATAGAAGCAGAAGAGATCAAGAAGAGGAAGGAACGAATTCACAGAAGAACTGTACACAAAAGATTGTAGTGACTTGGATAACCATGATGATGTGGTATTCACTCACCCAGAAGCCAGATATTCTGGAGTGTGAAGTCAAGTGGGCCTTAGGAAGCATGGCTGTCAATAAAGCTCGTAGAGGCGATGGAATTCCAGCAGAGCTATTTGAAATCCTAACAGATGAGGCTATCAAAGTGCTGCACTCAATATATCAGCAAATTTAGAAAGCCCAGCAATGGCCATAGGCCACAGAAATGAGGAAACTGTCAATCCTCATCCCAATTCCCCAAAAGGACACTACTAAAGAATATTCAAACCACCAGACAATTGCACTCATCTTCCACAGTAGTAAGGTTATGATCAAAATCCTGCATACTAGGCTTCAGCATTATATGAAATGAGAACTTCCAGATGTCCAAGCTGGGGCTTAGAAAAGGCAGAGGAACTAGAAATCAAATTGCCAACATTTTCTGGATCATAGAGAAAGCAAGGAAATTCCAGAAAAACATCTACCTCTGTTTCATTAACTACATCAGAAACTATCACTATGTGAATCATAAACTGTGGAAAACTCTTAAAAAGATGGAAATACCAGACCATCTTACCTGTCTCCTGAGAAATATGTATGCCGATCAAGAAGCAACAGTTAGAACCTTGTTTGGAAAAGCTGACTAATTCAGGATTGAGAAAGGAGTACAACAAGGCTGTTTATTGCCACCCTGCTTATTTAACTTATACACAGAGCACATCATGAGAAATACTGGGCTGGATAAGTTGCAATCCGGAATCAAGATTGGCAGGAGAACAACAACCTCAGATATGCAGATGATACCAGTCTGATGGCAGAAAGTGGAGAGGAACTAAAGAAGCTCTTGAAAGGGTGAAGGAGGAGAGTGAAAAAGCCAGCTTAGAACTAAATATTTTTTAAAAAACTAAGATCACGGCATCCAGTCCCATCACTTCATGGTAAATAGAAGGGGAAAATGTGGAAGCAGTGACAGATTTCCTCCTCTTGGGTTCTAAAATCACTATAGATGGTGACTGTAGCCATTAAAATAGAAGATGACTGTTTCTTGGTAGAAAAACTATGACAAACCTAGACAGTGTGTTAAAAAGCAAAGACATCACCTTGCTGACAAAGGTCTGTATAGTCAGGACTATGGTCTTTCCAGGAGTCACATATGGTTGTGAGAGCTTTACCATTAAAAAGGGAGAGTGACAAATAGATGCTTTCAAACTGTGGAGCTCTTGAACATCCCTTGGACTGCAAAATCAAAACAGTCAATTCTAAAGGAAATCAAGCATAAGTCCTCACTGGAAGGACTGATGCTAATGCTGAAGATTCAATACTTTGGTTACTTGATGCATAGAGCCAATTCATGGGGAAAGACCATACAAGATAGATGGGAAAGATTGAGGGCAGGAGTAGAACAGGGTGACAGAGAATGAGAGAGCTGGATGGCTACACCAATTCAATGGACATGAACTTGTGCAAACTCTAGGAGATGGTGAGGAATAGAGAAGACTGGTGAGGAGCAGTCCATGAGGGCATGAAGTCAGACATGACTAGGCAAATGAACAACAGTAATATAATGTGAATTATATATAATTTAACACATTAATATAAAGTAATACAATTTTATGATATGGTGATTATGTTATTTAATATGTTATAGGTATGTTCTTTTAACTTTGGAAACTGTTTCCTTTGAAATTTGGTTATTCTAGGAAACAAGAAGCAGTATCATTACATATCCAAATATAATTTTTAAAAATTGCTGAAACAGTTTATATATTCACTATGTAAATATATATATGAATTTCACTACACATAAGTATTAAGTATTTTATAAGTATATAAATATACACATCTATGAATTGATTTGCAAAATAATATATGGACAACAAATAAGTACATAAGTGTATATGTTTTTATATATACATATTCATTTGCAAATTTAAACTACGAGTATGAAATCAAATATATCTACATTGCTTCAGAGGAAAGCATAGACTAAAAATGTTGATATGAAATAAAGTTACTTATTAGAAAGCCATATTAAATTTGAGTAAAAATTGTTAATTTATATGTTACTAAAATTACATTTTATACAAAATCAAATCAAATTGTCATTTGAGTCTGATAGCCAAGAAGTAAACTGCAATGCCAAACTTTATATAATTCTGTGTTCAGTTCAGTCGCTCAGTTGTGTCCGACTCTTTGCGACCCCATGAATAGCAGCACCCCAGGCCTCCCTGTCCATCACCAACTCCCAGAGTTCACTCAAACTCATGTCCATTGAGTAGGTGATGCCATCCAGCCATCTCATCCTCTGTCGTCCCCTTCTCCTCCTGACCCCAATCCCTCCCATCACCAGAGTCTTTTCCAATGAGTCAACTGTTCGCATGAGGTGACCAAAGTATTGGAGATTCAGCTTCAACATCAGTTCTTCCAAAGAACACCCAGGGCTGATCTTCTTTAGAATGGACTGGTTGGATCTCCTTGCAGTCCAAGGGACTCTCAAGAGTCTTCTCCAACACCACAGTTCAAAAACATCAATTCTTTGGCGCTCAGCTTTCTTCACAGTCCAACTCTCACATCCATACATGACTACTGGAAAAACCATAGCCTTGACTAGACAGTTCTTTGTTGGCAAAGTAATGTTTTTGCTTTTGAATATGCTATCTAGGTTGGTCATAACTTTCCTTCCAAGGAGTAAGTGTCTTTTAATTTCATGGCTGCAGTCACCATCTGCAGTGATTTTGGAGTCTAAAAATAATAAAGTCTGACACTGTTTCCACTGTTTCCCCATCTATTTCCCATGAAGTGATGGGACCAGATGCCATGATCTTCGTTTTCTGAATGTTGAGCTTTAAGCCAACTTTTTCACTCTCCACTTTCACTTTCATCAAGAGGCTTTTGAGTTCCTCTTCACTTTCTGCCATAAGGGTGGTGTCGTCTGCATATCTAAGGTTATTGATATTTCTCCTGGCAGTCTTGATTCCAGCTTGTGCTTCTTCCAGCCCAGCGTTTCTTTGCATATAAGTTAAATAAGCAGGATGACAATATAGAGCCTCTTGAGAGTCCCTTGGACTGCAAGGAGATCCAACTAGTCCATTCTGAAGGAGATCAGCCCTGGGATTTCTTTGGAAGGAATGATGCTAAAGCTGAAACTCCAGTACTTTGGCCACCTCATGTGAAGAGTTGACTCATTGGAAAAGACTCTGATGCTGGGAGGGATTGTGGGCAGGAGGAGAAGGGGATGACAGAGGATGAGATGGCTGGATGGCATCACCAACTCGATGGACGTGAGTCTGGGTGAACTCTGGGAGTTGGTGATGGACAGGGAGGCCTGGGGTGCTGCGATTCATGGGGTCGCAAAGAGTCGGACACCACTGAGCCACTGAACTGAACTGAATGTAGAGCCTTGACGTACTCCTTTTCCTATTTGGTACCAGTCTGATGTTCCATGTCCAGTTCTAACTGTTGCTTCCTGACCTGCATATAGGTTTCTCAAGAGGCAGGTCAGGTGGTCTGATATTTCCGTCTCTTTCAGAATTTTCCACAGTTTTTTTGTGATCCACACAGTCAAAGGCTTTGGCATAGTCAATAAAGTAGAAATAGATGTTTTTCTGGAACTCTCTTGCTTTGTCGATGATCCAGTGGATGTTGGCAATTTGATCTCTGTGTAAGTACTATTAACAGAAAATCACAAGTCATATGCAACTCAAGATTCATTTAACAGTGAATGGGCAAATCCAAGGTGAAAGTTGGACATTTTTTAAAATTGTTTTACATTATTAGGTTGTATATTGGGTTGGCAAAAAAAATTCCTTTGATTTTCAAGTAGAAATAAGAGACACAATTTTCATTTTCATAAAAAACTTTACTGAACAACATATTAACCATTTTGTTCCACTTTTTGTTGTTCAGTCATGTCCTACTCTTTGCAAGCCCACAGATCACAATGTACCAAGCTTTCCTGTCCTTCACCATCTCCTGGAGCCTGCTCAAATTCAAGTCAATCAAGTCACTGATGCCACCTAACCATCTCATTCTCGGTCATCCCCTTCTCCTGGTGCCTTATTTTTCCTCAGCATCTGGGTCTTTTCTGATGAGTGAGCTGTTCACATCAGGTGGACAGAGTATTGGAGCTTCAGCTTCAGCATCAGTCCTTCCAATGAATGTTCAGGACTAATTTCCTTTAGGATGCACTGCTTTTATCTCCTTGCAGCCCAAGGGACTGTTGGTCTTCTCCAACACCACAGTTCAAAAGTATCAATCATTCGGCACTCAGCCTTCTTTATGGTCCAACTCTCACATCCATAATGACTACTGGAAAAAAAACACAGCTTTGACTATACAGACCTTTGTTGGCAAAGTAATGTCTCTACTTTTTAATAGGCTGCCTAGGTTTGTCATAGCTTTTCTTCCAAGGAGCAAATGTCTTTTAATTTCATGGCTGCATTCACCATCTGCAGTGATTTTAGAGTCCCCTAAAATAAAGTCTCTCACTGTTTCCATTGTTTCCCCATCTATTTGCCATGAAGTGATGGGACTGGATGCTATGATCTTCATTCTTGAATATTGAGTTTTAAGCCAGCTTTGTCACTCTCCTCTTTCACTTTGATCAAGAGGCTCTTTATTTCCTTTTTGCTTTCTACCATAAGGGTTGTGTCATCTTCACATCTGAGGTTATTGATATTTCTCCCAGTAGTCTGTTGCAAAGGATTTTCAACACTCGATTTGGATATTTTGAGTATGTCAGCTATCTCCCACATGGTATAAAGTTGATTATTTTCAATTAACGTCTCAATTTGATCACTATTAACTTCAACTAGTCTACCAGACTATGGTGCATCATCTAGAGATAAATCGCCACCATGAAACTTTGCAAACCACTTTTGACACATTCAATCAGTCACAGTAACTTCATACATGGCACAATTCTTTTTTTTTTTTTTTGCATTTCAGTTGGGTTTTTACCTTTTTTGAAATAATAAAGCGTAATAAGCCAAAAATGTTGCTTTTTTCTTCTATCTTCAATATTAAAATGGATCCACAAAAATTCACCAATTTTGATATTTTTTAAATGCACAGTGGTATGACAGCTGCCACGATACAGTCTGGAAAAATTGTTTCAAATGAACTTAAAGACATTTAAGTGCAGCTAAAGCCATCTAATGAGGAAAAAGAAAATGAACAAACTCTTTGTGTGCTGTGCTTAGTTGCTCATTCATGTCCGACTCTTGCACCTCCATGGACTACCAGGCTTCTCTGTCCATGGGGGTTCTCCAGGCAAGAATATTGAAGTGGGTTGTCACACCCTCCTCCAGGGGATCTGCCAACCCACAGATCAAACTTAGGTCTACTGTATTGCAGGCAGATTTTTTTAGGGGGGAAGCTCCAAACAAACTCTTTGGCCAGCACAGTACTTTGTCTCTTTCCACATATGTGCCTACCCTTTTGATCTTTATTGATATACTTTTATTAATATTATCTTAATGTATACATAATAAAAGCAATTTCTCTCTAATTTTGAAAAGATCATAAATTCTTTAGGATTTCAGTTAGGAAAAACAGATTAAAAAAAAAAAGCTATGAAAGCATTTCAGAAAAATAAATACTTCAGCAAATGCATTTAAAATTTATTTCTCTCTGAAAGAACTTATGGTTACCAGAAGGAAAGGGCAGAGGGAATGAATAGTTAAGGAGTTTGAGATGGACATTTACTATATTTAAAATGAATAACCAGCAGGGAACCTACTGTATAGCTCAGGGAACTATGATCAATATTATGTGCACCTGAGCTATCACAACATTATTAATTGGCTATACTCCAATATAAGATGAAAAGTTAAAACAAATTCTAGTTCTCTCCAACATTCCCACTGAAGTGATTAAAGGCCATAGAGCATGTGTGCATGAATATTTGAATGTTGTTCTTGTGTGTTTACCCTTTTCCTCTCTCATTTCCAGAAAATAGCTGGGCTTTGTTCTTTGTTTTCTGTTTTTAATTTGCCACAGATCTTGAATGAGAAGAGAAAGCTAAAAGTGTTCTTCTTCTTTTTTGTGTGCAATTTTAAGCTCAGCAAAGAAGATTCCTAGGATTTCCAAGGAAATTGATGAATAAAAGTATGAATAAGAAGCAACTAGATGGGAAAGACTGAGACTGAGAACAGGGTTGACAAATGTGTGTCCTTGGGAATGCACCACATCCCAGGCAGAAGGCAAGAGCTCAGGAGAACATAATTGAAACATATGTATACAGCTTGCTGTGTACAAACATTGGTTTCAGAACTTCACCTGTATATTTTTAACCCTCAAAAAGATATTTGAAACCAAGTGTTAGAATTTACATTTTGCAGTTGAAAAAAAGTGAGGCAAAGGGAAGTTACATAGCATGCAATGCCACACAATAAATACTAGAGAAAGTATACTCTGCTCAGAACTGCTTTGCTCCACTGCCTTTGTACTCACCTACTATAAGCTTTCACTTATAGTTTGTTAATTATTCTAGGCTTCATTTAATCATGTGTCTTCTTGACAAATTTCTCACTGTTGTGGCACTAAATAAAGACCCATGAGAATTTGTCTCTTTAAAGGTGATATTTGAGTATGTGATATTGTTAGAGTATGAGCATTTCTGAGATTGAATTTTCTACTGGCCAGCTGTCATGCATGTTCAGAAGCATAAGTTAATTTAAAACAAAAATTTTAAAAATATCAATACTCTCACACATTTTCAGACAGAGAATAGCCTGTAAGAAACTTTGAGGATTTTAGACAAGATGGAATACTGAAAGGACTAGCTCTGGTAACAGGACAAGAAAGCCACCATTCACCAAATTCAAGCCACCATAGACCTCAAATATGGGAGGTATAGTCTGCAAAATCAGTATTCTTGTTTCAAAATATCTGGGATTAGAGATAGGGAAGCAGCTGGAGCAGATGGGAGGTCTAAGTCTTGATCCAACTGTGGCCTTGAGGAAAGTCACAGATGGCTGTGATGACACAAAGTAGGGATCCAGTGTTTGCACTTATTGCTCCCAGCTTAAACTCGGGGGGCAGCTGGACGTGCTAGGAAAAGAGGTTTAGTATTTCATATGCTTGCAAAGAAACAGAGCAAAACAACAGAATGGGAAAGACTAGGGATCTCTTCAAGAAAATCAGAGATACCAAAGGAACATTTCATGCAAAGATGAGCTCGATAAAGGACAGAAATGGTAAGGACTTAACAGAAGCAGAAGATATTAAGAAGAGATGGCAAGAATACACAGAAGAACTGTACAAAAAAGATCTTCATGACCCCAATAATCATGATGGTGTGATCACTGACCTAGAGCCAGACATCCTGGAATGTGAAGTCAAGTGGGCCTTAGAAAGCATCACTATGAACAAAGCTAGTGGAGGTGATGGAATTCCATTTGAGCTATTTCAAATCCTGAAAGATGATGCTGTGAAAGTGCTGCACTCAATATGCCAGCAAATTTGGAAAACTCAGCAGTGGCCACAGGACTGGAAAAGGTCAGTTTTATATCCAATGCCAAATAAAGGCAATTCCAAAGAATGCTCAAACTACCACACAATTGCACTCATCTCACACACTAGTAAAGTAATGCTCAAAATTCTCCAAGCCAGGCTTCAGCAATATGTGAACCGTGAACTTCCTGATGTTCAAGCTGGTTTTCGAAAAAGCAGAGGAACCAGAGATCAAATTGCCAACATCTGCTGGATCATAGAAAAAGCAAGAGAGTTCCAGAAAAACATCTATTTCTGCTTTATTCACTATGCCAAAGCCTTTGACTGTGTGGATCACAATAAACTGTGGAAAATTCTGAAAGAGATGGGAATCCCAGACCACCTGATCTGCCTCTTGAGAAATTTGTATGCAGGTCAAGAAGCAACAGTTAGAACTGGACATGGAACAACAGACTGGTTCCAAATACAAAAAGGAGTTCGTCAAGGCTGTATATTGTCACCCTGTTTCTTTAACTTATATTCAGAGTACATCATGAGAAACGCTGGACTGGAAGAAACACAAGCTGGAATCAAGATTGCCGGGAGAAATATCAATCACCTCAGATATGCAGATGACACCACCCTTATGGCAGAAAGTGAAGAGGAACTCAAAAGCCTCTTGAGGAAAGTGAAAGTGGAGAGTGAAAAAGTTGGCTTTAAGCTCAACATTCAGAAAACGAAGATCATGGCATCCGGTCCCATCACTTCATGGGAAATAGATGGGGAAACAGTGGAAACAGTGTCAGACTTTATTTTTCTGGGCTCCAAAATCACTGCATATGGTGACTGCAGCCATGAAATTAAAAGATACTTACTCCTTGGAAGGAAAGTTATGACCAACCTAGATAGCATATT
>NW_011495048.1:6235658-6245209 GCF_000754665.1 Bison bison bison | reverse complement strand
TTGGAGAAGACTCTTGAGAGTCCTTTGGACTGCAAGGAGATCCAACCAGTCCATTCTGAAGGAGATCAGCCCTGGGATTTCTTTGGAAGGAATGATGCTAAAGCTGGAACTCCAGTACTTTGACCACCTCACGCGAAGAGTTGACTCATTGGAAAAGACTGATGCTGGGAGGGATTAGGGGCAGGAGGAGAAGGGGACGACAGAGGATGAGATGGCAGGATGGCATCACCGACTTGATGGACGTAAGTCTGAGTGAACTCTGGGAGTTGGTGATGGACAGGGAGGCCTGGCGTGCCACGATTCATGGGGTCGCAAAGAGTCGGACATGACTGAGCGACTGATCTTGTCTGATCTGATGCTTGTTTTTCTAGTAAATAAGGTAAAATGAGCTGAGAATGAGAAAAATTCCCTAATCAACTTTTAGTGACACAACTAAAATGGAGACAGAACCACATTCCTACATATTTTGAGTGTAACCAGTTCAAACCAAAACAAACCCAGTCTCTGTGATGACCCTTCTGAAATTTCAATGACACCAAGCACACTGGTTTAGCAAGGAAAAACCATCACTGAAAATAAAGTAGACAGACTACCATAGGGAGAATAAGAAGAAAAAAAATGTTACCTGCATCTTAGCTAAAAACATCTCTTTTCTTTGTTTGGAGGAGTGGGTATAGGGGAGTGGTTTAAATATAGATTTATTTCCTCATAATTCTGGATACTAGAAGTCAAAGATAAAGGTGTTGCAGTGTTATTTCTTCAGAAGTCTTTCTCCTTGGCTTGTAGGTGTATTTCTCCCTGAGTCTTCACCCTCTGTGTCTGGCTTTTGAAACTTTGTAAAATTATCTTGAATTCCTTTCAATGCCTGATTACACTATGCTCTGCACCAATTTCATAGCTCTTTGAAGTTCAAGGGTTTCTCAAGTATTCATCATGCTAATGCTAAGGAGATTGTACTCTCCTTGTTTTCCACCTTTTACATTATTTACTGGCCCCAATATATTGGTCCTAATATAAAACATGATGCTTAGTCCTTCTCTTTCAAACAAACAAAAATTAATCAAAATCATTACCTAAACATTTGTGTGCTGAAAATATGTTTGAGCCTTACCACAGCGGTTATAATGATTGTATCAGAACTTTTCATATCCTCCCTGATTCTCTCCATCTCTTTCCTCACACATAATTCAGCAATCATTTGTGGTTCTTGAGCATCCCCTTAGCTTCTTATCCACAAGCAAAATATTTTTCCAATAAAATTTTCTCTTTAACAGGAATTCTTGCACCAGCTGTTCAAAGAAATAAATATTTCACCTCAGATGAAAAACATGATAACTGATGTAAAAACTGTAAAGCAGGGAGTGTACAGAATGTTGGATATTGTAGAAGCCCACGTGAATACTAGATGTCAATTTAAAGAAATATTTCACAACGTATCTAAGAAAAAAGAACAAAAATTATGAGAATAAAGAAGGTAGAGGAAATTGTACACTGTAATACAATTAGTTGCCCAGATTGCAGTCAAGGATAAGCAGAAAGTTAATAATCAAGAATTAATAAAATGGATTTTTCTGTGATGAAGGAACACTTGAGATTAAGATGGCTTAAAAAGTACTATCAGGGACTTCCATCACTGTCCAGTGGTTAAGACCAGGTTCTCAGTCCAGGGAACGTGAGTTTGATCCCTGATCTTGGAACTAAGATCTCCCACGCTGTATGGCATAGCCTAAATAAATTTAAAAGAATAAATAAAACAAACAAAAAACTACCATGCAGCATAAATATATAGAGGACTTCAACTTGGTGCTTAGCCCTATAGAAAATCTTAAAGTTAAAACAAATAAGATTTTCTAAACATTTTCAGAAAAACAAACACAAATTTAACCCACACTAGAAAACATTTTATGTTGGTGGAAGACTTTTATTCTGCATCAGCAGTGCCAGAAAGCTATAAGATAATTGGCTCAATAGAAAGGGACATGTGTGTGTGTATGTGTGTGTGTGTGTATATATATATATATTTATATATATATATATTTGTTTATATACATATGTATGTATGCATGTATGTGCTTGGTTATTAATTTATTCAAAATCCTTCAAACTATAATGCATAAACCATGGCACCAAGTGAATATTGCCAGAAATTAAAAATTTTCAAAAAGTAATATAATCATAAAAAAATTATAAACCTCTTAAAGATGTACTCAAATTACTAAGAAATTAATCACATTGAAACATCAGTTCTCAGTTGCTCAGTTCTGGCCAACTCTTTGTGACCCCATGGACTATAGCCCACCAGGCTCCTCTTGTCCATGGAGTTTTCCTGACAAGGATACTGGAGTGGATTGCCATTTCCTTCTTCAGGGAAAACAACAGTAATAAATGTTAAACAAACAAAAACCTCTGTTTCCTTCTCTACTCTTCCTGCTAACTACAGTGGAAAGAAAAAGGCAGACTGGCAAGGGAGCTTGATGTCCAGTGGCAAATTCTATGGGTTTTCTGTTTTCTTCAAATATTGTTGATTTTGTGCAACAAAAGTAACTTGTAAACAACAAATGGACATAGATGATAAAAAAAAAAGTCCCCCACAAGCCTAGTCCTCTCTAGAAAAACAACCAAAAATGAGATAATCTAGCAAGAGAAAACTTTCAGAAAACAACCACTTTACTCCATCCAAACCACACAAAAAATTATGGCCCCATCTCCACCCACATCAGCAAGTGACCAGAGTGGATCTCTGACTCTCATCCTCTACTAGGTGGATCAAAGAAATCTAAGTGTTGAGATAGGACCTTCAGGCTTGCAGAACAAGTGGGAATCCATTCCCAGCTAAGGGTAACAAAGTAACCCTTCTTATTCTTGACTGAGGTGGTATCAGAGTGGACTTGGTAGAGAGTCAGGACTTCATCACTACTCAATTGTAAAAAGAAATCTCTCCTTCTCCCCAGTGTGAAAGGAGACTGAGTAGGGAAAATGAACTTGCATTCTGTCCTAACATTCCCCCATCCTTTGAAAGAGCAAAGCCAAAGAAGGTCAACTAAAACAAGATTTAAATGAGATCCAGAATCTTATACATAGTTCCTCAAATATCCATAGTTTAATTAAAAAAAAATCTCTTGACATAAAAAGAAACAGAAATACATCAACTTAAGTGAGAAAAAGGAACAAACAGGTGACAACACTCAGATAACACAGATGTTAGAAATATCTGACGACTTTAAATCATCCATCATAAAAATAAATAATTATAAACATGCTTGACAAAATTGTTTTAAAAAGTCTCTGCAAAGCAGAAGATATACAGAAGTGTGCAGAGAGAACCTTGGACTGCAAGGAGATCCAACCAGTCCATCCTAAAGGAAATCAGACATGAATATACATTGGAAGGACTGATGCCAAAGCTGAAACTCTAATACTCTGGCCACCTGATGTGAAGAACTGACTCATTTGAAAAGACCCTGATGCTGGGAAAAATTGAAAGTGGAAGGAGAAGGGGATGACAGAGGATGAAATGGTTGGATGGCATCACTGACTCAATGGACATGAGTTTGAGTAAACTCTGGGAGTTGGTGATGGACAGGGAGGCCTGGAGTGTTGCATTCCATGGGGTTGCAAAGAGTTGGACATGACTGAACAACTGAACTGAACTGAACTGAAGAGAGAACAATAGAAACCATGCAATTTGAACAGGAAAAATAATCTGCATAAGTAACACAAAATCAGAGGCTCAAGGATCTGTGAAACTATATATAGGATCTAGTACTCATGTTATCAGAGTCTCAGGAGAAAAAGAAAATGGAAGAATTGGAAAGCATTCAAATAAAAGTTGAAAGAATTCCCCAAAGTGGCAAAAGACATAAACTTATATATTCAAGAAACTCAGTAAATCTCAAACAGGATAAATTCAAAGAAATTCACACCCAGATATATAAGTAAATTTTAAAACCTAAAGAAAGAAGTTTCAAAGCAGACAGAAAAAGCACTTTGCTTATAGGAGAAAAGTACTTGAGTGGCAATGAATATCTCATCATAACCCATGGGAGCTAAAATGAACAGACACATTTTAAGAGTTAAAAGAGCTGTCATTTCAGAATCTATAGCCAACAAAAATATCTTTCAGAAATAAAGAGGAAATCAAGACAAACTCAAATGATGGAAATCAAGACAAAAGAAACAAAAGAGAAACATTAGCAATAGCAATGAAAGAGAACTACTGCCAGACAAATTTACCACATAAGAATGTCTTAAGGAAGTTATCTAAACAGAAAGAGAGATAAAAGAACAAAATTTGGAACATCAGGAAGAAAGGAAAAAGAACAAACAAGCAAAATTATGGGTAAATACTATGATAAATAATTATTAAATCATAATACTATTATTAATAATACTATATTATGCATTAATTATGTAACAATGGTAATGTATATTAATAATACATTATTACTAAGAATGGCTAAATAATAATAAGACTATGGCCCATCAGAACAAGATGCAGTTTCCCCGTCAGTCTCTCCCATCAGGAAGCTTCCATGAGCCTCTTATCCTTCTCCATCAGAGGGCAGACAGTGTGAAAACCATAATCACAGAAAACTAACCAATCTTAGCACATGGGCCATACCCTTGTCTAACTAAATGAAACCATGAGGCATGCTGTTGTAAGGCTACCCAAGATGGATTGGTCATGGAGAGTTCTGACAAAACATGGTCCACTGGAGAAAGGAATGGCAAACGGCATCAGTATTCTTGACTTGAGAACCCCATGAAAGGTTTGAACAGGCAAAAAGATAGGACACTGAAAGATGAACTCCCCAGGTCAGTAGGTGCACAATATGCTACCTGAGATCAGTGGAGAAATAACTTCAGAAAGAATGAAAAGATGGAGGCAAAGCAAAAACAAAACCCAGTTATGGGTGTGACTGGTGATGGAAGTAAAGTCCGATGCTGTAAAGAGCAATATTGCATAGGAACCTGGAATGTTAGGTCCATAAATCAAGGCAAATTGGAAATGGTCAAACAGGAGATGGCAAGAATGAACACCGACAATTTAGGAATCAGAAAACTAAAATGGATTGGAATGGGTGAATTTAACTCAGATGACCATTATATCTACTACTGTGGGCAAGAATCCCTTAGAAGAAATGGAGTAACCATTGTAGTCAACAGAAGAGTCTGAAATGCAGTACTTGGATGCAATCTCAAAAATGATAATGATCTCTGTTTGTTTCCAAGAGACACCATCCAATATCACAGTAATCTAGCCTATGGTCCAACACGTAATGTTGAAACAGCTGAAGTTGAACGGTTCTATGAAGACCTACAAGACCTTCTAGAACTAACACTCAAAAAAGATGTTCTTTTCAACAAAGGGGACTGGAATGCAAAAGTAGGAAGTCAAGAGATACCTGGAGTAACAGGCAAATTTGGCCTTGGAGTACAGAATGAAGCAGGGCAAAGGTTAATAGAGTTTTTCCAAGAGAACGCACTGGTCATAGCAAACACCCTCTTCCAACAACAGAAGAGAAGACTGTACACATAGACATCCCAGATGGTTAATCCTGAAATCTATTGATTATAATCTTTGCAGCCAAAGAAGGAGAAGCTCTAGACAGTCAGCAAAAACAAGACTGGGAGCTGACTGTGGCTCAGATCATGAACTCCTTATTGCCAAATTCAGACTTAAATTGAAGAAAGTAGGAGAAACCACTAGACCATTCAGGTAGGACCTAATTCAAATCCCTTATAATTATACAGTGGAAGTGACAAATAGATTCACAGGAATAGATCTGCTAGACAGAGTGCCTGAAGACCTATGGACAGAGGTTCATGACATTATACAGGAGGCAGTGATCAAGACAATCGCCAAGAAAAAGAAATGCAAAAAGGCAAAATGGTTGTCTGAGGAGGTCTTACATGTAACTGAGAAAAGAAGAGAAGTGAAAGACAAAGGAGAAAAGGAAAGATATATCCATCTGAATGCAGAGTTCCAAAGAATAGCAAGGAGAGATAGGAAAGGCTTCCTCAGTGATCAATGTAAAGAAATAGAAAAAATAAAATGGGAAAGACTAGACATCTCTTCAAGAAAATTAGAGATACCAAGGGAACACTTCATGCAAAGATGGGCACAATGAAGGACAGAAAATGTATAGACCTAACAGAAGCAGAAGATATTGAGAAGAAATGGCAAGAATAAAAAGAAGAACTATACAAAAAGATCTTCATGACCCAGATAACTACAATGGTATGATCACTCACCTAGAACCAAACATCCTGGAATGAGAAGTCAACTGGGCTTTAGGAAGCATCACTATGAACAAAGCTTGTGGAGGTGGTGGAATTCCAGTTGAGATATTTCAAATCCTAAAAGATGATGCTGTGAAAGTGCTGCACTCAATATGCCAGTAAATTTGGGAAACTCAGCAATGGCACAGGACTGGAAAGATCAGTTTTCATTCCAATTCCAAAGAAAGACAATGTCCAAGAATGCTCAAACTATTGCACAATTGCACTAGTCTCACATGCTAGCAAAGTAATGCTCAAAATTCTCCAAGGCAGGCTCCATCATTATGTGAACTGTGAATTTCTAGATGTTCAAGCTGGATTTAGAAAAGGCAGAGGAACCAGAGATCAGATTGCCAACATCTGTTGGATCATCAATAAGCAAGAGAGTTCCAGAAAGAAATCTACTTCTGCTTTATTGACTGTGTCAATGCCTTTGACTTTGTGGATCACAACAAACTGTGGAAAACTCTTCAAGAGATGGGAATACAAGACCACATGACCTGCCTCCTGAGAAATGTGTATGCAGGTAAAGAAGCAACAGTTCGAACCAGACATGGAATAACAGTTCAGTTCAGTCGTTCAGTCATGTCTGACTCTTTGTGACCCCATGGATCACAGCACACCAGGCCTCCCTGTCCATCACCAATTCCCAGAGTTCACTCGAACTCACGTCCATCAAGTTGGTGATTCCATCCAGCCATCTCATCCTCTGTCATCCCCTTCTCCTCCTGCCCCCAATCCCTCCCAGCATGAGGGTCTTTTCCAATGAGTCAACTCTTCGCATGAGGTGGCTAAAGTACTGGAGTTTCAGCTTCAGCATCAGTCCTTCCAATGAAGAAGTATGTCAAGGCTGTATATTGTCACCCTGCTTATTTAACTTGTATGCAGAATACAACATGAGAAATGCTGGACTGGATGAAGAACAATCTGAAATCAAGATTGCCAGGAGAAATATCAATAACAGATATGCAAATGACACCACCCTTATGGCAAAAAGCGAGAAGAACTAAAAAGCCTCTTGGTAACATGAAAGAGGAGAGTGAAAAAGTTGGCTTAAAACTCAATACTCAGAAAATTAAAATCATGGCATCAGGTGCCACCACTTCATGGCAAGTAGAAGGGGAAACAATGGAAACAGTGACAGATTTTATTTTTTGGAAGGCTCCAAAATCACTGCAGATGGTGACTGCAGCCATGAAATTAAAAGACGCTTGATTCTTGGTGGGAAAGTTATGACCAACCTAGATAGCATATTCAAGAGAAGAGACATTACTTTGCCAACAAAGGTCTGTCTGGTCAAGGCTTTGGTTTTTCCAGTAGTCAGGTATGGTTGTGAGAGTTGGACTATAAAGAAAGCTGAGTGCCGAAGAATTGATGCTTTTGAACTGTGGTGTTGGAGAAGACTCTTGAGAGTCCCTTGGACTGCAACGAGATCCAACCAGTCCGTTCTAAAGGAGATCAGCCCTGGATGTTCTTTGGAAGGAATGATGCTAAAGCTGAAACTCCAGTACTTTGGCCACCTGATGCAAAGAGTTGACTTATTGGAAAAGACTCTGATGCTGGGAGGGATTGGGGGCAGGAGGAGAAGGGGATGACAGAGGATGAGATGGCTGGATGGCATCACTGACTTGATGACCATGAGTTTGGGTAAACTTCGGGAATTGGTGATGGACAGGGAGGCCTGGCATGCTGCAGTTCATGGGGTTGCAAAAAGCCGGACATGACTGAGCAACTGAACTGAACTGAACTGAAGAAGAAATAGATCAATCCACAATTATAGTTATTTTCCACACTCACCTCTCAGAAAGTGGTAGAAAACTTGACAGAGAGTTGGCAAGAAGTCCACATCATTATCAACCAACAGGGTATATAGACATATATAGAATAGTCTACCTAACAACAGCAAATTACACTTTATTTCTATAAAGGATATATCAAAATAAACCGTACTGAAATCATGAAAAAAATTCAAAATCTTCAAAAGAACTTAAATCATACCAAGTGTGTTCTCTGATTCCAATGGCTTAGAATAGAAATCAATAATGGAGTAATAACAGCACACTCTCCAGACATGTGAAAACTAAACACTAGCTTCTTAATAATCTATGGATCAAAGAGAAAGTCTAAAGAGAAATAGAAGGAAATACATTTATCTGAATTAAAATAAAATTACAACCTATCAATATATGTGGGATGAAGCTAAAGTAGTGAAGAGGGCAAATTTATATCACTTAAATGCCTACATTAGGAAAATTAAAAAAAAAAAAACTCATACTAATAATCTAACTTCCTACATTAAAGAACTAGAAAAAAGTGAGTGAAAATAAACCCAAATTTTGCAGAAGAAATAACAGAAACACAAGCAGAAACCAATAAAGTGAGAAATAGAAAAACAACGGAGGAAGTCAGTGCAACAAAATCTAGTTTCTTGATAAGATCAATTAGTTTGACAAACCTCTAGCATAATAAACATGAAAAAAAAAAAGAAAAAAAATATGTCATTGTCATGATGAAATAGAGGATACCTTTAAGTCTCTGCAGATCTCAGTGGGATAGTAGAGGAATAATGCAATAATTATACAAAAATTGATTTGACAACATAGATGAAATGGACCAGTTTTTAAAGTACAAATTATCATTACTCAGTCAACAGTAAACAGATAATGCAAATGGCCCTATAGCTGTTAAATTTGGTTTAAAAATCCTGAAAGAGAAATATTCAGGCTCAAAGCATTTCACTGGAAAATTATATAAACACTTGAAGAATTAACAATGTTAAACTAGCAGAGGAGTGAAGACTTCCTAATTCACTTTATGCAGCTAATATTGCATAGATACAATCTCCAAGTGACAAAAACTGCAAAAACAAAGAAAGCAAGAAAAGCAGTTAAAAGACAAAAGAAAGAAAGAAAGAAAACTAGAGATCAAAATCCCTCATAAATATAGACACAGGATTCTTAACAAAATATTAGTGAATAGAATTCAGCAATATAAAAAGATACACTTTGACTAACTGGGATTAACTCTGGGGATGCAAGGCTAGATAAATATTCTAGAATCAAGAAATATAATGAACTCAGATAAATTAGGAGTATGGGGTTAACAGATGCATTAGCAGATGAACACTATCGTACATATAACAGGTGGCATCTGGTCCCATCTCTTCATGGGAAATAGATAGGGAAACAATGGAAACAGTGTCAGACTTTATTTTTGGGGGCTCCAAAATCACTGCAGATGGTGACTGCAGCCATGAAATTAAAATCTGT
>NW_011495048.1:6234575-6235308 GCF_000754665.1 Bison bison bison | reverse complement strand
ATATACATTAATATATATATATATATATATATATAGAAGCCACTTTGCTGTACACCTGGAACTAACACAATATTATAAATCACTTGCTATTTAATTTTAAAAGAAGAAAGAAATATAATCAGCTAATATAATACTTAATGGTAAAACACTGAATGCTTTTTCTCTTAGATTAGGAATATGGCAAAGTAATGTAGTTTCATTACTGTAGTTTAACATACACATGGAAGTTCTAGCAAAAAATATGATTAGAAAAAGAAAAAAGACATATATAATGTGAAGAAAGAAATGATTTCCATATACAGATGATTTGATCGTCTACTTAGAAAATCCTCTTCAAAACCATGCAAAAACCTTTCTAGAATTTATAAGTGATTTCATAAATTTCACAGAGTGTATGATTAAAAAAAAATCAACTACATGTCTAAGTGCTAGCAAAATATATGAAAATCAAAATTAAAATACAATACAAGTTATAATCTCTCAAAAAAGAGAAATACCTATGCATTTAATAAAACATATAGAAACTTTCTATGTTGTAAATTATAAAATTCTGATAAAGTCAAAGATTGTAAACATACCATGGTCATGAATAGGAAGACAGCATAGGAAGTAAACTGAAATAGACATTTGACACAATTTCTATCAAAATCCTAGCAAGCTATTTTGTAAGCATACGCAAGATTATTATAAAATTTATATGGAAAGGCAATGGATAGATAACATTTATTTAAAT
>NW_011495048.1:6234063-6234475 GCF_000754665.1 Bison bison bison | reverse complement strand
ATGGAATCACCAACTTGATGGACCTGAGTTTGAGTGAACTCTGGGAGTTGGTGATAGACAGGGAGGCCTGGCGTGCTGCAATTCATGGGGTTGCAAAGAGTCGGACACGACTGAGCAACTGAACTGAACTGAACTGAAAAAACAAGCTTTTACTGTGTAACACAGCGAATTATATTCAATGACTTGTAATCAACTATAATGGAAGAGAATGAGAAAAAATATATATATATAAATACATATGTGTATATATATTGGAGAAGGCAATGGCACCCCACTCCAGTACTGTTGCCTGGAAAACCCCATGGATGGAGGAGCCTGGTAGGCTGCAGTTCATGGGGTCGCTAGAGTCGGACATGACTGAGCGACTTTACTTTCACTTTTCACTTCCATGCATTGGAGAAGGAAATGGCAA
>NW_011495048.1:6220544-6233963 GCF_000754665.1 Bison bison bison | reverse complement strand
CAGGAATTATCAGTCTACCTGTTTATACGACTAATTTTAAATCTGCAATAAAGGCAAAAGAGTTTCAGAAAAACATCTATTTCTGCTTTGTTGACTATGCCAAAGCCTTTGACTGTGTGGATCACAATAAACTGTGGAAAATTCTGAAGATGGGAATACCAGACCATATGACCTGCCTCCTGAGAAACCTGTATACAGGTCAGGAAGCAACAGTTAGAAATGGACATGGAACAACAGGCTGGTTGCAAATTGGAAAAGGAGTACATCAAGGCTGTCTATTGTCACACTGCTTATTTAACTTATATGCAGAGTACATCATGAGAAACGCTGGGCTGGATGAAGCACAATCTGGAATCATGATTGCCAGGAGAAATATCAAGAACCTCAGATATGCAGATGACACCACCCTTATGGCAGAAAGTGAAGAACTAAAGAACCTCTTGATGAAAGTGAAAGAGGAGAGTGAAAAAGTTGGCTTAAAGCTCAACATTCAGGAAACTAGAATCATGGCATCCAGTCCCATCACTTCATGGCAGATAGATGGGAAACAGTGGCTGACTTTTATTATTATTATTATCATTATTTGGCTCCAAAATACTGCAGATGGTGATTGCAGCCATGAAATTAAAAGACACTTACTCCTTGGAAGGAAAGTTATGACCAACCTAGACAGCATATTAAAAAGCAGAGACATTACTTTGCCAACAAAGGTTCGTCTAGCCAAGGCTATGGTTTATCCAATAGTCATGTATGGATATGAGAATTGGACTATAAAGAAAGCTGAGCACTGAAGAATTAATGCTTTTGAACTGTGGTGTTGGAGAAGACTCTTGAGAGTCTTGGAGAAGACTCCTTGGACTGCAACGAGATCCAACCAGTCAGTCCATCCTAAAGGAGATTGGTCCTGAGTGTTCATTGGAAGGACTGATGTTGAAGCTGAAACTCCAATACTTTGGCCAGCTGATGCGAAGAGCTGACTCATTTGAAAAGACCCTGATGCTGGGACAGATTGAGGGCAGGAGGAGAAGGGGATGACAGAGGATGAGATGGCTGGATGGCATCACCGACTCGATGGACATGGGTTTGGGTAGACTCCGGCAGTTGATGATGGACAGGGAGGCCTGGCATGTTGTGGTTCATGGTGTCGCAAAGAGTTAAACACGACTGAGAGACTGAACTGAACTGAACTGATATTAGCAAAGAGTTAGACACATGGGTCAATGGAATAAGATAATCCAAAAACAGACTTACAGAATTACAGCCAACACATTTTTGACAAAGGGGGAAAAACAAAGGGGGAAGAATATTTTTTCAACAAACTGTGTTGGAACAGTATGACACCTATAGGCAAAAAATAAAGAAAACAAAACAAATAAATCTCAACCTAAATCTCAAAAGTTACACAAAATTTAAATCAAAATGTACTGTTGACTTTAATAAAAACAGAAAATCTCAAAACATTTTGTAAACATAGGAGAAAATCTTTGAGACTTTAGCCTTGGTGAATAATTCTTAAACACGACAACAAAAAGATCTATAAAAGAAAAAAAAAAAGATAAACTAGATTTTGTCAAAGTTTTATGATAAATTCACCCAACTCAACAAGGAAAAAAATGTCTATTTAGAAAATAGGCAAAATACTGGGAGAATTCATGAGTGTATGTGAGATGTTTAATATCAATAGCCACTAGGAAAATACAAATTAAGACCACAATAAGATGCCACTACACATCTATTAGAAAATAAAACACATTGACAATACCGAATTTGGGATGGATGTGAAAAAATTTTATCTTTCACACATCGCTGAAGGGAAGGTACAATGATAGAATCCCAATGAAAAATAGCTGGGCAATTTCTTTGAATACTAAACTAAATATTATCATACAACTGATTGATTGCACTTTTGGGAATATATCACAGAGAAATAAGAACTTATATACACAAAAAAATCTATACATGATTTTTCATAGCAATTTTATTTATAGTAGCCAGAAACTGAAAGCAACAAAAATGTTACTTTATACATAAATGTTAAACATTGTAGTATCTCCATGAACAGTTCTCAAGAATGTGGTGCTGAGTGAATAAAGCTAATTTCTAAAGATCACATACTATGTATTTCAAGTTTATAACATTATTAAAACGACAAACTTCTAGAGATGGAGAACTGATTAATGTTTACCAGGGTTTAGGGATAGTA
This sequence comes from Bison bison bison, assembly GCF_000754665.1. Classification (NCBI taxonomy): domain Eukaryota; kingdom Metazoa; phylum Chordata; class Mammalia; order Artiodactyla; family Bovidae; genus Bison; species Bison bison. The sequence continues at coordinate 6,231,760 of NW_011495048.1, read as the reverse complement.
AGGGCTTATTTAATTTATATGCAGAGTACATCATGCGACATGTTGGGCTGAATGAAGCAAAAGTTGGAATCAAAAATGCTAGAAGAAATATCAATTACCTCAGATTGCAGATGACACCACCCTATGGAAGAAGGTGAAGACAAACTAAAGAGCCTCTTGATGAAAGTGAAAGAGGAGAGTGAAGAAGTTGGCTTGAAACTCAACATTCAGAAAACTAAGATCATGGCATCTGGTCCCATCACTTCACAGCAAATAGATGGGGAAACAATGGAAACAGTGAGAGAATTCATTTTGGGGGGCTCCAAAATCACTGCAGATGATGACTGCAGCCATGAAATTAAAAGATGCTTGCTACTTGAAAGAAAATCTATGACCAACCTAGACAGCATATTAAAAACAGAGACAATACTTTGCCAACAAAGATCGGTCTAGTCAAAGCTATTGTTTTTCCAGTAGTCATGTATGGATGTGAGTGTTGAACTATAAGTAAAGCTGAGCACCAAAGAATTGATGCTTTTGAACTACGGTGTTGGAGAAGACTCTTGAGAGGCCCTTGGACTACAAGGGGATCCAACTAGTCAATCCTAAAAGAAATCAGTACTGAATATTCTTTGGAAGGACTGATGCTGAGGCTGAAACTCCAATACTTTGGCCACCTGATGTGAAGATCAGACTCATTGGAAAAGACCTGGAGGCTGGGAAAGATTGAAGGAGAGGGGAGAAGGGGATGACAGAGGATGAGATGGTTGGATGGCATACCGACTCAATGGACATGAGTTTGAGCAAGCTCGGAGAGTTGGTGATGGACAGGGAAGTCTGGCATGCTGCAGTCCATGGGCTCGCAAAGAGGTAGACACGACTGAGCAGCTGAACTGAAATGAAGGGCTTTGGGCATGACAATAAAGGGGTAACATGATTGAGATCTCTATGGTAATGAAGTAGTTCTGTATCTTGAGTGTGTATTGTAGTGGGCTTCATGAATACACGTATTTGATAATATGACAGAATTGTATTCAAATTTCATTGTGTGACCATTTTCCCGATTTTGCTATTGTGCTTAGTTATGTAATACGTACCTAAGGGGGGCAGCGATTTTGTTTTTTTGTATTTCTTTTTCTTGGGGATGGTCTTGATCCCTGTCTCCTGTACAATGTCATGAACCTCTGTCCATAGTTCATCAGGCACTCTGGCTATCAGATCTAGTGCCTTAAATCTATTTCTCACTTCCACTGTATAATTGTAAGTGATTTGATTTATGTCATACCTGAATGGTCTAGTGTTTTTTCATACTTTCTTCAATTTAAGTCTGAGTTTGACAATAAGGACTTCATGATCTGAGCTACAGACACAGCCTTCCTCAGTGATCAGTGCAAAGAAATAGAGGAAAACAATAGAATGGGAAAGACTAGAGATCTCTTCAAAAAAATTAGAGATACCAAGGGAACATTTCATGCAAAGATGGGCTCGATAAAGGACAGAAATGGTATGGACCAAACAGAAACAGAAGATATTAAGAAGAGGTGTCAAGAATACACAGAAGAACTATATAAAAAAGACCTTCATGACCCAGATAATCACGATGGTGTGATCACTCATCTAGAGCCAGATATCCTGGAATGTGAAGCCAAGTGGGCCTTAGGAAGCATCACTATGAACAAAGCTAGAGGAGGTGGTGGAATTCCAGTTGAGTTATTTCAAATCCTAAAAGATGATGCTGTGAAAGTGCTGCACTCAATATGTCAGAAAATTTGGAAAACTCAGCCACGGCCACAGGACTGGAAAATGTCAGTTTGCATTCCAGTCCCTAAGAAAGGAAATGCCAAAGAATGCTCAAACCACTGCACAACTGCACTCATTTCACACACTATAAAGTAATGTTCAAAATTCTCCAAGCCATGCTTCAACAATATGTGAACCATGAACTTCCAGATATTCAAGCTGGTTTTAGAAAAGACAGAGGAACCAGAGATCAAATTGCCAACATTCGTTGGATCATAGGAAAAGCAAGAGAGTTCCAAAAAACCATCTGTTTCTGCTTTGTTGACTATGCCAAAGCCTTTGACTGTGTGGATCACAATAAACTGTGGAAAATTCTGATAGAGATATGAATACCAGACCACATGACCTGCCTCCTGAGAAATCTATATACAAGTCAGGAAGCAGGAGTTAGAACTTGACATGGAACAACAGACTGGTACCAAATAGGAAAGGCAGTACATCAAGGTATATTATATATTGTATATTATCACACTGCTTATTTAACTTATATGTAGAGTACATCATGAGATACACTGGGCTAGATGAAGCACAAGCTGAATCAAGATTTCTAGGAGAAATATCAATAACCTCAGATATGCAGATGACAACACCTTTATTGCAGACAGCAAATAAAAACTAAAGAGCCTCTTGATGAAAGTGAAAGAGAAGAATGAAAAACTTGGCTTAAAGCTCAACTTTCAGAAAACTAAGATCATGGCATCCAATCCCATCATTCCTTGGCAAATAGATGGGGAAACAGTGATCGACTTTATTTTGGGGGGGCCTCCAAAATCACTGCAGATGGTGACCACAGCCATGAAATTAAAACACGCTTACTCCTTGGAAGAAAAGTTATGACCAATCTAGACAGCATATTAGAAAGCAGAGACATTCAGTTCAGTTCAGTTCAGTCACTCAGTCGTGTCCGACTCTTTGTGACCCCATGAATCACAGCACACCAGGCCTCCCTGTCCATCACCAACTCCCAGAGTTCACTCAGACTCACGTCCATTGAATCAGTGATGCCATCCAGCCATCTTATCCTCTGTCATCCCCTTCTCCTCCTGCCCCCAATGCCTCCTAGCATCAGAGTCTTTCCGATGAGTCAACTCTTTGCATCAGGTGGCCAAAGTACTGGAGTTTCAGCTTCAGCATCATTCCCTCCAAAGAAATCCCAGGGCTGATCTCCTTCAGAATGGGCTGGTTGGATCTCCTTGCAGTCCAAGGGACTCTCAAGAGTCTTCTCCAACACCACAGTTCAAAGCATCAATTCTCCAGTGCTCAGCTTTCTTCACACTCCAACTCTCACATCCATACATGACCACTGGAAAAACCAAAAACCATAGCCTTGACTAGACGGACCTTTGTTGGCAAAGTAATGTCTCTGCTTTTTAATACGCTATCTAGGTTGGTCATAACTTTTCTTTAAAGGAGTAAGCGCCTTTTAATTTCATGGCTGTAGTCACCATCTGCAGTGATTTTTGGAGCCTTGAAAAATAAAGTCTGACACTGTTTCCACTCTTTCCTCATCTATTTCCCATCAAGTGATGAGACCAGATGCCATGATCTTCATTTTCTGAATGTTGAGCTTTAAGCCAACTTTTTCACTCTCCACTTTCACTTCCATCAAGAGGCTTTTTAGTTCCTCTTTACTTTCTGCCATAAGGGTGGTGTCATCTGCATATCTGAGGTTCTTGATATTTCTCCCGGCAATCTTGATTCTAGCTTGTGCTTCTTCCAGCAGAGACATTATTTTGCCAATATAAGTTCGTCTAGTCAAGGCTATGGTTTTCCCAGTAGTCATGTGTGGATGTGAGAATTGGATTATAAAGAAAGCTGAGTACTGAAGAATTGATACTGACTCTTGAGAGTCCTTTGGACTGCAAGGAGATCCAATCAATCCATCCTAAAGGAAATCGGTCCTGAACATTCATTCAAAGGACTGATTCTAAAGCTGAAACTGCAATATTTTGGCCACCTGATGCGAAGAACTGACTCATCTGGAAAGACCCTGATGCTGGGAAGAATTGAAGGCAGGAGGAGAAGGGGACAACAGAGAATGAGATGGTTGGATGGCATCACCAACCCGATGGACATGAGTTTGAGTAAACTGCGGAAGTTGGTGATGGACAAGGAAGCCTATTGTGTGGCAGTCCATGGGGTCACAAAGAGTTGGATATAACTAAGTGACTGAACTGAGCTAAACTGAACCTATGGGGTAATGTCTTCCTTGTAGCTCAAATGGTAGAGAATCTGTCCGCAATGCAGGAGACCCGGGTTTGTATTCTGGGTAGTGAAATCCCTTGAAGAAAGGAATGGCAATCCACTCCAGTATTCTTGCCTGGAGAATCCCATGGACAGAGAGGAGCCTGGCAGGCCAAAGTCCGTTGGATCCCAACAAGTCGGACACAACTGAGCTGCTAACACTACTACTACTACTACTACTACCACCACCTATAGGGGAAACTGGATAAATGGTATCTGAAAACTCTTTATACTGTCTTTGCAGTTTTCTCTTAATCCATAATTATTTCAAAATAACAAGTTAGCAACAAAAAATAGGCCAAAAATAATTAAATGAAATAAGTACTAGTCATTAAAATAGTAAACTTTCATGTTACTATTAAACCCCTGCATATATAGTGATTTATATAGTATTTTAAATAAAGAAAAGTATTTAAAAATTTGAATATAGAGCAAATTGATGCTTTCATGTCCCCACTACCCTCATATTTAATATTATAAGTTCCACAACTCAAATATAAATTTCAGTGTATCTTTATTGGAATAAGACAAAATCCCCATAAATTTTACCTAGAAGAATAATATGAGCAACATTTTCAAGAAGATTTTGGGCAGGAAAAGTAAAGCAATAAAGACATGTGTCTGTGATTCCTTGGTAGCTCAGCTGGTAAAGAATCTGCCTGCAGTGCAGGAGACCCTAGTTTGATTACTAGTCAGGAATTTCCCTGGAAAAGGGATAGGCTTCCCACTCTAGTATTCTTGGGTCTTCCTGGTGGCTCAGACAGTAAAGAATCTGCCTGCAATGCTGGAGACCTGGGTTTGATTCCTGGGTTGGGAAGATCCGCTGGAGGAGGGCATGGCAATTCACTCCAATGTTTTTCCTGGAGAAACCCCATGGAGAGAGGAGCCTGGTGGGCTACAGTGCATGGGGTCACAAAGAGTTGGAAACAACTGAGGGACTAAACACAAGGACATTTGGCAACAGAGGTTTGGAAGGAGCAGGGAAGAAGAGCTTGCACTAGAAGACATCAAAATATATTAAAAAATACTGTAACTAAAAAAAAATACTATAACTATATTAGTACATTATTAACCAGAAATTAACACGGAGATATTTGGCACTAATTCAGTTCAGTTCAGTCTCTCAATCGTGTCCCACTCTTTGCAACCCCATGAACTGAGGTACACCAGGCTTCCCTGTCCATCACCAACCCTCTGAGCTTGCTCAGAATCATGCCCATTGAGTTGGTGATGCCATCCAACCATCTTATCATCGTCCCCTTCTCCTCCCACCTTCAATCATTCCCTGCATCAGGGTCTTTTCAAATGAGTCAGTTCTTTGCATCAGGTGGCCAAAATATTGGGAGTTTCAGCTTCAGCATCAGTCTTTCCAACGAATATTCAGGACTGATTTTCTTTAGGATGGACTGGTTGGATCTCCTCACAGTCCAAGGGACTCTCAAGAGTCTTCTCCAACACCGCAGTTCAAAAGCATCAATTCTTCAGCACTCAGCTTTCATTATAGTCCAACTCTCACATCCGTACATGACTACTGGAAAAACCAAAGCTTTGACCAGATGGACCATTGTTGGCAAAGTAATGTCTCTGCTCTTTAATATGCTATCTAGGTAGGTCAGAACTTTTCTTCCAAAGAGCAAGTGTCTTTAATTTCATGACTGTGGTCACCATCTGCAGTGATTTTGGAGCCCAAAAAGATAAAGTCTGTCTCTGTTTCCACTGTTTCCCCATCTATTTGCCATGAAGTGATGCGACCAGATGCTATGATCTTAGTTTTCTGAATGTTGAGTTTTAAGCCAACTTTTTCACCCTCCTCTTTCACTTTCATCAAGAGGCTCTTTAGTGTTAATTAGAAAGTCCAAAAACAGATTTTATTTTAAAAATTATAACGTTCTTTAAAATGTCATTCCTTGAATCCTGGCTCTCAACATTAACTAGCTATGTGGCAGTAATGAATTATTTAACATTCCAAAAGCATACCTCAAATAATTGTAAAGTAGTCAGGATTAATATTTCTCTTAAAAAGATTTATAAGTATTGAGAAAATGCACATAATATGCTGAATTCCTGACATGTAGCAAGTTTTAATACATGTTTGTACATCATTTGCAAGCCTGAGAGGAAATAGTTTATTCAATGTTAATGTAATCAGTTGACTTTTCAACCTTTCCATGTATGACACCTACAGGTTTGATGAACAAAGAAATTCAATAGAACAGCCCACATCAAGAGCCTTTGTAGGTCAAAATAGTCATAACTCTTCAGTTAATTATTGTGAATCGAAAGACATACATAGACAGGAAAGGAGAGGGCAATCTATTTGGAGAACGGGGAGGCAAGCAAAAGCTGAATGTCAGAAGGTTTAAGATGTGAATTAAAAGAAGATCAGCCTAATAGATCATAGAATTCTTTTTGGTACTAGTAGGAGAAAATCTCTATGAAGAGATTTTGGAAAGTCGGTTTGATTTTTAGCAGAGAGGTAAATTTCTGTTCAGCTTTACAGTGTTATGGGTCACAGCACAGGTTATGGAGGTAAAGAGTGCTCTCATCTGAAATTGCACAAAAGAAGCTGAAGAGATCAAAAACATGAGCAGAGCACAAGTGTATACAAAAGTTCCTCCCAAGTATCCAACATTAGATTTTTCTTAACTCTTGACCTTTTATTAAAGAGATTGGAACTGCCAAGAGTGTGTGTGTGTGTGATTGGTAAGTTGAAGTGTTGCTTTCAGAAAAGAATACAGTGTAATCTATACATTAGATATAAGAATAGCATTTCACAGAAGTGAATTTTTGTAGGATAGTTGTGATTCATAAAACAAAATTATACAAATGGCAACATTTAGGTCTCAAACCATTTCTTGCCAGAATCTGCCAAAATGTTTTTCTATTAATCATTAACTATGATGTTATAAAAGATTCTAATTTGTTATCTTTCAGTTATTGATGCTATTAAGAAAAGAAAATACAAACTGAGCTTGTGCCAAGATGCAAAGTTAATTCAACTAAACTCATAGGCAAAGATGCAATAAATGCAAGTCAAAACATAACCTTTTTCATAGGCAATTGGGCATTTACATTTCTGAGTAGGTTTTTAGAATTATAATTATCCAATTTAGAAGTCAAAAAGATAATTTCCTTATGAAAATAAAGCCTCACCAAGCCTGATCAAAATGCACTTGGGGACCTTATACTAATTTATGATGCCGGAATTGGAGACAATCTTAGAGTAATGATTTCAGGAGATGAATCACAGAGCAATTTGTACTTTTCCCCATCATGAGGCAATAATTTTAAAATAATCATCTCCTATATTCATATATATACTCGTTTCACGTTTCCTCTTATTTCCACTGATAAGTGTTATGTAGGCACAAATTGGAGGAATCATGAATTTTGTGTTTAGCTGATAGGAGATGGTGGAAAACTGACATGTAACTGGTTTCCAGTTCCTCTAGAGAATGGATTGAGAGTATTGTGAGTATTGAAGATTATGCAGTGTTCATGAAAAGAGTTCTCAAATATTATGGAGTTACTAATTATAAAAAGAAAAGAAATTGGATAAAAGTAAGGCAAAGAGTGGTAAAGAATGAGGAAATAAGAATGAATGGTAAATTTACTGTTCATCAAATATTCCATTTGTTCCATTCATTTTGCAGTTTTCTTGCAGCTGGCAACTGCCATATGACAACTTCTAATCAATGGACTCTGAGCAAAAGTAACTGGCATCATTTCTGGATTTCTGGACTAAGGTCATAAAAATGTATATACAGGATACCTTTTCTTGTTCTGATAAACCTGGAAACATTTAAGTTTATTCTGTTACACAAAGTTCCCATTAGCCTTGTGAGTGAGTGTATTAGTCATTCAGTTGTGTTCGACTCTTTGCAACCCCATGGACTATAGCCCACCAGGCTCCTCTGTCCATGGAATTCTCCAGGCAAGAATAATGGAGTGGTTTTGCCATTGCCTTCTCCAGGGGATCTTCCCAACCCAGGGATCAAACTTGGGTCTCCCACATTGCAGGTGGATTCTTTACTGTTTGAGCTACCTGGAAAGCCCATTAGCCTTAGTCCCTGAGTAAGTAGATCTCCTTGGTGACACAAACTAGAAATGAAACATGAAACAGATATAAAACTGGATCACTTTAACCCATTTTTTAAAGATATCCAAACCTAACCTCTCTTGAATAATACACATGAGGCTGGGTACAGGATCCTATGAAGAAAAATGGATAAATGAGCCTGTAAAGTATTCCTAACAGCATTAGGATTACTGATTCTGGGAGAGAGAAGGCTTCCTGTCCAGGTCTTTGCATCTTATTGACTTTGAGCAAAAAATAATAATAATAAAAAAACCCATTTCCCTTTCATATACTAACAGCTTTAAAATAAGCTTTATTTTCAAGAGCTTTCAGATTTTTTTCAGAGTTTCATATACCCTTTACCCAGTTTCTCTGATTGTTAGCATCTTACATTAGTATGGTACATTTGTCATAAACTGATAAACTGCCATTAATAGATTATTATTAAAGTTCATACTTTATTTGAATTTCTTTAAGTTTTAACTAATATCCTTTTTCCTGTTCCAGGATCCCATCTAGAATACCATGTCATTTATTTTTCATGTCATCTGAGACTCTGCTAGACTGTGACAGTTTCTTTGAGTTTCTTTGTTTTTGATGACCTTTGCAGTTTTGAGGTGTACTCATCAGGTACTCTGTAGACTATCTTTCAATCTGAATTTGTCTGATATTTTTGTCACAGATTGTGGTTATGGATTTGAGGTGGGAATATCACATCACACCAAGAGCACATACTTTTAAAATGACTCATCACTGATGATTTCCTCCTTAAGTACCTGACTGAGGTAGTGTTTCTTAGGCTTCCCTCACCATAAAATTACTCTTTACTCCACAATTTTATACTGTATCCCATAGAAGGAAAGTACTCGCACACACATTTATAGAACTAGATAATTCTTCCTGGAATCTTTTCCTCCACTTGTAGAATGTTCTGATATTTTTAGTATCTTGTCCAAAGGGTATCTATACAAAGGCAGAACTTCAGGTAATGAAGACTTTACTTATAGAAAGATACATTAGGTTCATTCTTCTTTAACACTTTTCCATGTAAATACCGTTTTATATACATAATCTTATAGCAACTCAGAATATTAACATTTTAGAATTGTATAAAGGAAGATAAATTAATCTGCTCAGGCTGCCATAAAAATACCACAAAATCGGTGGCTTACACAACAAAACTTATTTTCTCATATTTCTGAAGGTTGGAAGTCAAGGGTGAGGATTCTCCTCCTGGCTTGTAGATCACAGCATTTCCCACTTTATATGGCCTCTTCAGTCCATTCATGTGGAGAGAGAGAGTGAATGAACCCTCTTCTAATAAGGGCCCTGACCCTATCAGATCACTCCACCTTTATGATCTCATTTAACCTTTTACTGACTATGCCATTGACTGTGTGGATCACAATAAACTGTGGACAATTCTGAAAGAGATGGGAATACCAGACCACATGACCTGCCTCTTGAGAAACCTGTATGCGGGTCAGGAAGCAACAATTAGAACTGGACATGTAACAACAGACTGGTTCCAAATAGGAAAAGGAGTACGTCAAGGCTGTATATTGTTACCCTGCTTATTTAACCTCTATGCAGAGTACATTATGAGAAATGCTGGGCTGGAAGAAGGACAAGCTGGAATCAGGATTGCCGGGAGAAATATCAATAACCTCAGATATGCAGATGACACCACCCTTATGGCAGAAAGTGAAGAGGAACTAAAAAGCCTCTTGATGAAAGTGAAAAAGGAGAGTGAAAAAGTTGGCTTAAAGCTCAACATTCAGAAAACAGCTCATGGCACCCAGTCCCATCACTTCATGGCAAATAGATGGGGAAACAGTGGCTTACTTTTTCTGGGCTCCAGAATCACTGCAGATGGTGACTGCAGCCATGAAATTCAAAGACGCTTACTCCTTGGAAGGAAAGTTATGACCAACCTAGATAGCATGTTCAAAAGCAGAGACATTACTTTGCCAACAAATGTCCGTCTAGTCAAGGCTATGGTTTTTCCAGTGGTCATGTATGGATGTGAGAGTTGGACTATCAAGAAAGCTGAGCACCGAAGAATTGATGCTTTGAAACTGTGGTGTTGGAGAAGACTCTTGAGAGTCCCTTGGACTGCAAGGAGATCCAACGAATCCATCCTAAAGAAGATCAGTCCTGGGTGTTCATTGGAAGGCCTGATGTTGAAGCTGGAAGTCCAATACTTTGGCCACCTGATGTGAAGAGCTGACTCATTGGAAAAGACTCTAATGCTGGGAAAGATTGAGGGCAGGAAGAGAAGGGGACGACAGAGGATGAGACGGTCGGATGGCATCACTGACTCATTGGACATGGGTTTCAGTGGACTCTGAGAGTTGATGATGGACAGGGAGGCCTGGCATGTTGCGGTTCATGGGGTCGCAAAGAGTCAGATACAACTGAGCGACTGAACTGAACCAATATCCTTGGAGGCTCATCTCCAACTTCTCCCACACTTGGGGTTTAGGTTTCAACATATAAATTTTTAGTAAATACATTCTAAAGATATATAACTGAAGGTAAAGAATAAAATGAAAGCCAATTATTTAATGATAATATATGAAATCTAATTTCTCTATCACCTAATATAAATTACTGGGAGAGTGTTTTGTTTTAATTGACACTACTTGGAGAAGGAAATGGCAACCCACTCCAGTACTCTTGCCTGGAAAATCGCATGGACACAGGAGCCTGGTAGGCTACAGTCCATGGGGTCGCAAAGAGTGGGACACGACTGAATGACTTCACTTCACTTACTTCACTCACTTCATACTTTCTCACTGGAGAAGAAAATGGCAACCCACTCCAATATTCTTGCCTGGAGAATCCTATGGACAGAAGAGCCTGACAGGCCATGGTCCATGGGGTTGCAGAGAGTCGGACACGACTGAGGTGACAAAGCATGCACGCATTTGACTACTGTCTTTGGGAAAGCAATAATATTTACCTTTCATATGTGCACAGAGTGTCGAGACATGACTAGATATAAATCTATTCAAACCAACCCTAAAATGAGCCCCCTTATGTAAAAACACAGGGCAATTAGAATGAAATGGTCATCTCAGTACTGCTCTACTAATTAGAATTGCCTCTATGA
>NW_011495048.1:6208526-6220444 GCF_000754665.1 Bison bison bison | reverse complement strand
TATGAAATGACTTATTCTTTTAATTAAAAAGCCCATTATGGATCTCATTCAAAATGCTGTTCACTGAACTCTTCAGAATAAATCTAATTTGTTTTAGTGGAGTGTTTAGAAATGTCATTTTTATTTGTTTTCAAAGATGGTAAAACAACAGGGTCTTGGAAAATATAATGAGCCACTTACCAAGAGAAGTCACAGTGAATGGCTTTTATAAGTTGATAAAGCCTTAAAATCAAAAGGGAAGTCATGTCATCATAAAATGTCAAGAAAAGGACAAAAGAGGTTCTGCTTAATACAGCACAGAACAAATGATGTAATGATGTAAAATGTAAAGCTGTCTTTTATTTTCTAGTCACTCAGCATTTTTATAAAGTTGTATTTTACTACTCTAATTACAATATTTGAGAAAGAAATAGTACAGTAATATCTGTTGCATTAGTAACATCTTCAAATTGATGTACTATCTAGTTTTATGTATATATATTTCATTTAATACATGTGAAACCTTGAGGAAAAGCTTTTCAAACTCAAAGAAGTGAAGATAAATCTTTAGTCTATAAAAACTTAGAATCACAAAGTGATAGGAAAATAATGAGTAAGTAGTTAAATTAGAACAAATGATTATTTTAGCAGAAAGAAAATGAATCTTCCTAATGTTGTATTCCAAAATTAATTTCAAGTGGAAAAAGATTTAAATATCAAAATATAAGCAGCCATCAGGACTAAAATATCACTTCAACAGTTTCTTACAATAAAATGTGAGAAAGGAGTGGTAAATGATTTAGTAGTGGAGGAAATGACAATCTAAGGGTCTACAGAGGGGGTTCTGATAACAAAAGCATTGATTTGTCCCACCCATCTCCTGAGGGGGTCCAGTCAGAATTATAGTGGACAGCGGGAGGCCCAGGTCTCCTGCACTGTGGATGGATTCTTTACCAGCTGAGCCACCATGGAAGCCCAAGAATATTGGGGTGGGTAGTCTGTCTCTTCTCCAGCGGATCTTCCTGACCAGCAATTGAACCAAGGTCTCCTGCACTGCAGGTTGGTTTTTTAGCCTCTGAGTTACTAGGGAAGCCCTAAGTGGGAGGTTAAAATTATGTTTGAAAGGCCTACTTTTTCTGATTTCAGGAAGCAAGGGAACACTTTTACAGATCAGTAGAGCTACAGAAGGCAATGGCACCCCACTCCAGTACTGTTGCCTGGAAAATCCCATGGATGGAGGAGCCTGGTAGGCTGCAGTCCATGGGGTTGCTAAGATTCGGACACGCCTGAGTGACTTCACTTTCCACTTTCATGTGTTGGAGAAGGAAATGGCAACCCACTCCAGTGTTCTTGCCTGGAGAATCCCATGGACGGAAAGCCTGGCAGGCTGCAGTCCATGGGGTTGCACAGAGTCAGACACAACTGAAGTGACGCAGCAGCAGCAGCAGCAGCAGCAGAGCTATAGAGGCTCTGGATGTGGAAGACACAGGGCCATTTGAGTACAGGAACAAAGCATCAGACTGAAACATGGGGGAAGTGAGGTTGACCTACTGAACTCAGAGATTTCTCCCTCCTCTCCCAATGCGCTCCTTGGAAGTAGGTTGGAGACTTGAAGATTGCTCAATAAAGTACTGACTATTCAGAGAAAACAAACAAGCAAAACCATTGAAAGAATGGTATTTGGAGGAAGGAGGAGTCCCCACAACCCAAAATATTTTGCTCCAGATCTCTGTACAGTAAAACTACCAGGAAACAATTGTCCACATATAAATCTTCCAATAAACTTTTTAATGCTTTAATTACTCTCAAAGACACTCCCTAGAAATGACTGAAAATAAGAGGGTATAAAGCAGAAAATTTAAAACTTTAATCCAGAAGATCTAACATATCACTAAAATAGAAAGACCATATATTCCAGTTTGCTCTGGTCAGTCCTGTTTAGAACTGTTTTTCCAGCATATATATTGGTAATTTCAAGTATAAAAATATCCTAGTTCAGGTATAAGATCATATTACCAATTAGAAATTTTTAAGAAGGAATAAAAAATTAAAAAAAACAAAAATTTCCAGTAGATGCTGGTAAAACATCAGAGCACTGATGTTAAATAGAGGATTCTAAACACCTTCAGAAATGGGAAATAACACCACATACATAGCATCCATATGAAAATGACTAGACATCTGAACAGCAATTTTATTTTTTTCCATCTACAATCTCTCAACTTTCTTTCAGTTCAGTTCAGTTCAGTTGCTCAGTCCTGTCCCTGACTCTTTGTGACACGGCAGCATGCCAGGCCTCCCAGTACATCACCAACTCCTGGAGTTCACCCAGACTTACGTCCATCGAGTCAGTGATGCCATCCAGCCATCTCATCCTCTGTCATCCCCTTCTCCTCCTGCCCCCAATCATTCCCAGCATCAGAGTCTTTTCCAATGAGTCAACTTTTTGCATGAGGTGGCCAAAGTACTGGAGTTTCAGCTTTAGCATCAGTCCTTCCAAAAAATCCCAGGGCTGATCTCCTTCAGAATGGACTGGTGGGATCTCCTTGCAGTCCAAGGACTCTCAAAAGTCTTCTCCAACACCACAGTTCAAAAGCATCAATTCTTCGGTGCTCAGCTTTCTTCACAGTCCAACTCTCACATCCATACACGACCACTGGAAAAACCATAGCCTTGACTAGACAGAACTTTGTTGGCAAAGTAATGTCTCTGCTTTTCAATATGCTATCTAGGTTGGTCACAACTTTCCTTCCAAGGAGTAAGCGTCTTTTAATTTCATGGCTGCAATCACCATCTTCAGTGATTTTGGAGCCCCCCCAAAATAAAGTCTGACACTGTTTCCACTGTTTCCCCATCTATTTCCCATGAAGGGATGGGACCGGATGCCATGATCTTCGTTTTCTGAATGTTGAGCTTTAAGCCAACTTTTTCACTCTCCACTTTCACTTTCATCAAGAGGCTTTTGAGTTCCTCTTCACTTTCTGCCATAAGGGTGGTATCATCTGCATATCTGAGGTGATTGATATTTCTCCTGGCAATCTTGATTCCAGCTTGTGCTTCTTCCAGCCCAGCATTTCTCATGATGTACTCTGCATATAAGTTAAATAAAAAGGGTGACAATATACAGCCTTGACGTACTCCTTTTCGTATTTGGAACCAGTCTGTTGTTCCATGTCCAGTTTTAACTGTTGCTTCCTGACATGCATATAGGTTTCTCAAGAGGCAGGTCAGGTCGTCTGGTATTCCCATCTCTTTCAGAATTTTCTTTGTTACCTCATTTTATTTTTTCTGTCAAGTTTTATTTCCTTAAACTTGGTTCTAGGCCTTTTCATGTTATTGTATGCTTTAAACTTAAGTGATTTGATCTATACACAAAACTTCAAATCTATCAATAGGTCAATGACTTTCCAATTTGTATTTTGGACACATCCTTTATATCTGAGCTCTGAGTCAGATATCCAAATGCCCATTTGACATTTCTACTAAAACAACAACAATAAAAAACTCAATATCTTAATTCTACTATTCCTTTCATCACGTCTACCTCCAACCTGGCCCTCTTACATGCATGTTTTTCCTGGGTGGTACCACAAAGCACCATCCAGACATTAGAAGATAAAATTCTTGGAGTTATCTTGACTTGTCCCTCTCCAACACTCATATTGAATTTGTTACTATGTCTTATTGATTTTCCCTCATAAATATCCCTGTATCTCTGTCAGTCTCTGCATTGTTACTCCTGTTACTCTGCCATTGTTCTCCTCTGAATGCCTGGAATAAGCTCCTAACACCATGCATTTTACTAACTTACCTTCCAATTTCTTTTGAATGATATAAAGTAAGTGATCTTTTCAAAAGACAGATGTGATCAAATCAGTTACTTACCTAAAATCTACTAAGAAATCCCAAGTGTTTTTAAAGCTATGAAAAAAAAAATCTTATTAAAGTTTCATTCATCTGCCTTCTCTGTACATTTCTGTCTCTTCCATCCCTTGTTCCTTCTTCACAGCAGACTAGCCATAATGACCTTCCTTCAATTTTTCTACTCCAGTGTTTCTCAGAGTATGATCTCTGGACCAGCAATAGCAGTATCACCAGAGAACTTGTCAGAAGTGTGTTTTGTGTAAATTCTTGGACCCTGCCCTAGACTTATTGAATCATAAGCTCTAAGATGCAGCTCAGAATGTATGGTCTAACAAGACTTCCAGGTAATTCTGATGTACTCTAAAGCTGAACTTTTCCACATGCTGATTTCTTCATTTGCAATTATTTCCCTCCTCTCGTTCCCTTGCATTTTACTTTTTCCCATATTTCAGCTCAAATTTTATTTCTTCTGGGGCATCTTTCCTGACATTTCATCTCTCCCTATGTCTAAATTAGCTTTTTTTGTAATAAGCTCTCACAGCTTTCTTCCTGTATTTATCATTCAAACCAACTGTTACAGCCTGTTATTATATATTCGTGTGATTAGTTGATTAAATGTCTATCCAGACTTTGCAAAACAGAAAGCCCTGGACCTGGTCAGATTCATTCATAATTTACCAAGAATGGTACTGCATAAAATGGTGCCAATAAATATTACTAGCTTACTGTGAATAAGTTAAACATAGAGATGAAATGGTGGTGAAACAGCAAGGTAAAGAAAGCCAGGTAGCATGCTGTATTGTTAATGATAAGTGTTCACTGATATAAGACAATAGATTATATGTCATTATATGAAACTTACTGAATCAAAATGTCTGCGGGACGTTCTGTCAGTATCATTTGCAAATA
Organism: Bison bison bison; assembly: GCF_000754665.1. Taxonomy (NCBI): domain Eukaryota; kingdom Metazoa; phylum Chordata; class Mammalia; order Artiodactyla; family Bovidae; genus Bison; species Bison bison. The sequence continues at coordinate 6,215,692 of NW_011495048.1, read as the reverse complement.
TAGACAAAATTCAAATACCAATGCTGATAATCACTTAATAAGACAAAACAGTGCTTGGAATACATAGCATGATTATACAAAGCTCAATTGTAAACAAGGACCTTGTTTAAGCTCTTTTTTTTCCCCTTAATGTCTTTTTCTTTCAAGTCACAAGACATTTTATTTAGTCTGTGCTTGTCTTTCATCTCTTTTTTATAAAATCTTGTATAATGTTTAACAAAAAATCAAATAATAAAAGAGACTGAATAGCTAAGTGTTTTGTCTTTGAGAACAAGGATGTATTGGAAAAACTTGAGCTCAACTCCTAAAGCCCTAATTCCTTAATTTCTGAATTTTGTTGCTTGGTTACTAAGTAACAATAGGGCATCAAGGAAGACCCTGCAATGCTCGTTTCGTTGTGTCTCTTACCTGTGATTGTTGAGAGATACTGAAGTTAAGGTCATGTGGCCACAGACATGCACTAAAGTAGAAAGATTATTTAAGATCTGAACTGGGGCAAATGTCTGGATTGACTGATAAGATAGCACTTGTTCATCTGCATCATTCTGCAGAGGCTTGGACAAAAGTAAAAACCTCTCTCTTGATTAGTTATGTATATGGGCCACTGATTTTAAGAAAGAAAGGGACAGTTTAGAAAAATGACCTAGAAAATTGAGAAGTTAGGGCTTAATTGGAAGAAAAAAATTAAAAAAAAAAGATATTAGGTCTTGCTCTCTATCTGCCAAAAAGGTTGTGAAATCGCATCCTTTTGCATTTTATTCAGGTTCAAAAGGGATATTATTTCGACCAAATCTATCCAGAATGACTGGTGTGAAAATAAGGTCGCTCTTGCTTTGCTGTGCTCCAAATATTTTCTTTTTTTATGATAAAGATAATTCTTACTTGGTGTAGTATTAATAATAAATGTACAGTAAACACTCTGTGGGATTAAAATCTATTTCTGCTTTTTTTCAGGAGCCTGACTATCAAGGATCCTCATTTCAAAACCCATATTATTCTCCCTTACTGTTATTTGACCATTTACATTACTGATATCATTCCCATTCTCCTTTGTAAGCTCATGTCTCATAAAGTACCTAGACTCTGAACTATGAAATAAAAGATTTTACTGACTACTGCTGACCCTCCTCTAATTCATTCGTGAGGCCACTTTACTACCCAAGCCAAAGATTCTATAATATTATACTGTCGGTCCATTGTTCCACGGCTTACTATCACGTACAATTGATTAACAGCCAGATATCTAAGTAAGTTAGTTCAGTCACTCAGTCATGTCCAACTCTTTGTCACCTGATGGACTGCAGCATGTCAGGCTTCCCTGTCCATCACCAACTCTCTGAGCTTGCTCAAATTCATGTCCATTGAATCAGTGATGCCATCGAAACATCTCATCCTCTGTAGTCCACTTCTCCTCCTGCCTTCAGCTGTCCCAGAATAAGGTTCTTTTCCAATGAGTCAGTTCACATCAGGTAGCCAAAGCATTGGAGTTTCAGCATCAGCATCAGTCCTTCCAATGAATATTCAGGACTGATCTCCTTTAGGATGGACTGGTTGGAACTCCTTACAGTCCAAGGGACTCTCAAGAGTCTTATCCAATACCACGGTTCAAAAGCATCAAGTCTTCAGCGCTCAGCTTTCTTTATAGTCCAACTCTCACATCCATACATGACTACTGGAAAAACCACAGCTTTGACAGGACGGAACTTTGTCGGTGAAGTAATGTCTCTGCTTTTTAATATGCTGTCTAGGTTGGTCATAACTTTTCTTCAAAGGAGTATGCGTCTTTTAATTTCATGGCTGCAGTCACCATCTGCAGAGATTTTGGAGCCCCCCAAAACAGGCTGTCACTGTTTCCATTGTTTCCACATCTATTTGCCATGAAGTGATGGGACCAGATGCAATGATCTTAGTTTTCTGAATATTGAGTTTTAAGCCAACTTTTTCACTCTCCACTTTCACTTTCATCAAGAGGCTGTTTAGTTTTTCTTTGTTTTCTGCTATATGTATAGGGTGATCTGCATATTTGAGGTTATTGATATTTCTGCCAGCAATCTTGATTCCAGCTTGTGCTTCATTCAGTCCAGCATTTCTCATGATGTACTCTGCATATGTTAAATAAGCAGGGTGACAATAGATAGCCTTGATGTACTCCTTTCCTGATTTGGAACCAGTCTGTTCTAGCTCTGGTTCTAACTGTTGCTTCTAGAGTTGCATACAGATTTCTCAGGAGGCAGTTCAGGTGGTCTAGTATTCAATCTCTTTAAGAAGTTTCCACAGTTTGTTGTGATCCACACAGTCAAAGGCTTTGGCATAGTCAACAATACAGAAGTAGATGTTTTTCTGGAACTCTTTTGCTTTTTTGGTGATCCAGCGGATGTTGGCAATTTGATCTCTGGTTCCTCTGCCTTTTATAAATCCAGCTTGAGCATCTGGAAGTTCACAGTTCACGTACTGTTGAAGCTTGCCTTGGATAATTTTGAGCATTACTTTGCTAACATGTGAGATGAGTGCAATTGTGCAATAGTTTGAGCATTCTTTGGCATTGCCTTTCTTTGGGATTGGAATGAAAACTGATCTTTCCCAGTCCTGTGGCCATGGCTCAGTTTTCCAAATTTGCTGGCATATTGAAGGCAGCACCTACACAGCATCATCTGGGGATTTGAAATAGCTCAACTGGAATTCCGTCACTTCAATGAGCTTTGTTCGTAGTATTGCTTCCACTTGACTTCACATTCTAGGATGTCTGGCTGTAGGTGAATGATACCACCATTGTGATTATCTGGGTCGTGAAGATCTTTTTTTGTATAGTTTTTCTGTGTATTGTGGCTACCTCTTCTTAATATCTTCTGCTTCTGTTAGGTCCATACCTTTTCTGTCTTTTATTGTGCCTATCTTTTCATGAAATGTTCCCTTGGTATCTCTAATTTTCTCGAAAAGATGTCTAGTCTTTCCCATTCTAGTTTTTCTCTCTATTTCTTTGTATTGATCACTGAGGAAGGCTTTCTTATTTCTCCTTGCTGTTTTTTGGAACTCTGCTTTCAAATGGGTTTCTATTTCCTTTTCTTCTTTTCCTTTCTCTTCTCTTCTTTTTTCAGCTATTTGTAAGGCCTCCTCAGACAATCATTTTGCCATTTTGCATTTCTTTTTCTTGGGGATGATCTTGATCACTGCCTCCTGTACAATGTCAAGAACCTCCATCCATAGTTCTTCAGGCATTCTATCATATCTAATCCCTTGAATCTATTTGTCACTTCTGATGTAAGTGATTTGTTTTAGGTCACACCAGAATGGTCTAGTGGTTTTCCATAAACTTTCTTCAATTTAATTCTCAACTTGGCAAAAAGGGGTTCATGATCTGGGCCACAGTCAACTCCCAGTCTTGTTTTTGCTAACTTTATAGAGCTTCTCCATATTTGGCTGCAAAAAATATAATCAATATGAATTCAGTATTGACTATCTGGCAATGTTCATGTGTAGAATCTCCTCTTGTGTGTTGGAAGAGGGTGTTTTCTATGACCAAAGCATTCTCTTGGTAAAACTCTATTAGCCTTTGCCCTGCTTCATCTGTACTCCAAGGCCAAATTTTCCTGTTATTCCAGGTATTTCTTAACTTCCTACTTTTGCATTTCAGTCCCCTATAATGAAAAGGACATATTTTTTGAATGTTAGTTCTAGAAGGTCTTGTAGGCCTTCATAGAACATTTCAATTTCAGCTTCTTCAGCATTACTGGTTGGGGCATAGACTTGGATTACTGTGATATTGAATGGTTTGCCTTGGAAAGGAACAGAGATCATTCTCTTGTTTTTGAGATTTCAGCCAAGTACGCATATCAGACTCTTTTGTTGACTATGATGGTTACCCCATTTCTTCTAAGGGATTCTTGCCCACAGTAGTATATATAATGGTCATCTGAGTTAAATTCACCAATTCCAGTCCATTTTAGTTTTCTGATTCCTAAAATGTCGATGTTCACTCTTGCCATCTCCTGTTTGTTCTGTAACCCAGTAACAGATTACTTGTTCATTGTTATCTCCCACTAAAACATGCCTCCACCACCAAGCCCTCTGCATACATATTCCACAAGCACAGATGATTCAAACTTAAGATATCTTTTAAATTTATTTGCCTATATCCTGTTGCTTAACACCTCCCAGCCATTATACTTGCTGTGCTCATTTACCCAAAATGTCCAGTGACTTCTCTAGATTTCTCTGTCTGGTTAAGTCTTAGTCCTCCTTCACGAGGGCTTATGTTACAGTTCTCCTTTGAAAACTACCCCAATCATCCCTCCCCTCTTTTCAATAAGCATGATTATCATACCCTCCATTATGCTCTTATTGTCTCCATACATTTATCAACACATGACATATCATATAGATTTTGTGGAGTTTTACAATTAATTTTCTGTCTTCCTCAACTAGATAGCTACTTAAAGATGGTAAGTTGCTTGACAACTTTATACCCAGTGCCCTGTGTGTGGCAAACCATCAGTAAGTATACTATAAATGAGTAATTTAAATTTAATTAAAACATAATAATTTACATTTATAGTCCATTATACATTAGACTGAACTGGGGCTCTGTTATATTTATCTTTATAGTTGCAGTGCCTTCCCAAGGCCAGTGCAATTTTAAGTATATAATAAAACAATTTGAATGGATGAATCTGTAGTTTAAAAAGGTTATCAGTTAAATTGCTGAACTAGACATATTATAGTAAAGAAGGAATTGTTTGTTCCCACTCACCTTTCCTTTTACCCTATTTAGCCCTGTTTCTTCACCCCAGGTCCTATACTTTGCCTGTTTTCACTGGTCTTTGCTTTTCTTCTTCCTACCCCATCCCTTTTTTCCCCTGGTGGCTCAACTGGTAAAGAATCCACCTGCACTTTCAGAAACCTAGGTTTGAAACCTGAGCTGGGAAGATCCCCTGGAGAAGGGAACGGCTACCCACTCCAGTATTCTGGCCAAGAGAATTTCATCACCTGTATAGTCCATAGGTCACAGAGTTGGACACGACTGAGCAGCTTTCACTTTTACCCCATCCCTTGCCCATCAGTTGGAAAACCCGTGCCACCTGGGACTGTTATTGAGGTTGCTCCTTGATGACTCAGGCATACTGGCACTTTAATAGGATCAAAAAACAGAAAGATTTTAAGGTCCAAAAGAAAGAATGAATCATTCAAAGGGAATTCAAGAAATCTGATGAACATAATAATAGCTATTTGTGAATTATGGAATGCAGAAAGAGGAGAAAGGGGCAAAGAAAAAAAAAATTCACACTGCCTGCCCTGAGAAGGTCCAGAATTTCTTTGAAATGAGGTCATTAAACAAGCCTGTTGATCACTACTTCTACTCCTTGACCATCAAAATAAAGTAAGTCTTCTAAATACCAGAATTTTTTTTGCAAGATACAGATTTATTCAGAAAGTCATATTTTTACATAAAAGTCTATGATTTGACAGCTTTTAAAATCATGTATTTAGAGTACAAAGAGCTTTCAATGGCAGTATCTTTTTAGTGAATTCAATCTTAATATTTTCATTCTATGTGGCATAACAAATTATAATGGGACCACTTTTAATCAACTTGTTTTTTCATCCTGTTAATTTCCATGTCTATTTGGGACATCCATTAAAGTCAATATCCTTAATTTAATGGAAGATTTCCTTTTGAAGTTGTTACATTTTTTTCTGTCTAAATTAACACTGAGGATGTGTAATGGATGTGTTAAATAGATAATGCTATTAATGGGAAAACTGCATAAATTAAATACAAGCCTGATAATTTTCAAGGCATCTGTTTTATTTTCAAGAGTTTAGGCTCTCTTATGCAGTGAGCTCTGAAGCAAAGAGACCTTTATGCTGAACTGTCTATTACACTAGAATTATAATCACTATGGCAAAAATGTTAGTCACTAAAATCTATTTTTATTGTGATATGGATTAAGCAGAAGGAAGCATATATGTTAATATTCAGTCTCGTGGACAGCATCTTCACTGACACACATAACCAGGGGTTTATGTAGACTTTAAGTGGGAATCATTATTTAAGAGCACTGTAAAATGAAGAGACACTTCAGAGAATTAAGTGTCAATTTTTTTAAATGTTTAAAACAGATAAAAAGCAAAATGTGTAGTTCTAATTTTATGTATTCTGTTTAGAAACAAAATAACAAGACCAATATATAAAATAAGCAGTAGGAATTTTTAAAAGTTTTTGTTTTATGTTTTGTTTTTGATATCTGAAAGCATTTAGAAATAGATACAACTGTGAGATTCTTGGAGAAGGAAATAGCACCCTATTCCAGTGTTCCTGCCTGGAGAATCCCAGGGACGGGGGAGCCTGGTGGGCTGCTGTCTATGGGGTTGCACAGAGTCGGACACGACTGAAGTGACTTAGCAGCCGCAGCAGCAGTGAGATTCTTAAACTGCTGATTACATATACCATGCATTGATTTTACAGAATATATGACCATGTATCAGTCCCAAGGCTCTGAAAACAGCACATTTTCCTTACTGGTAAGGTAAATGCAAGATGCCTACTTCTTACCTATTTCAGTAATAACAAAATTCTTAGGAAATGACCCTCACAAAATGTGTTTTTTGAGTTTCTCCTAAAAATAGAGGCTAACGATTCTTGAAACTCATTATTTTGATTCCTCTGGAAGCATTTATGTTCACTCTGGTGAAATAATGTTGTGTTTTTTTTTTTTTTTTTTTTCAAAGCCTTCATACTCTTGTTCTCTTTTGCTTTTTCTCTTTCTTTCATATGTGAATACACACACAAAACATTGAAGCTTTTTGGCAACCAAGCAGATTTTCTTGTTGCCCATTCTACATAATTAAAAGTTCAAATAATTAATTACAAAAAGGTTAATGTGCATTTAGATGGGATTAAACCCAAGGATTTTAATGTTCTTTGGTGATGTTAAATGTGGTCTTGGCATTCCGTTGTAGCTTTCAGTTCAGTTCAGTCGCTCAGTCATGCCTGACTCTTTACAACCCCATGAATCACAGCACTCCAGGCCTCCCTGTCCATCACCAACTCCCAGAGTTCATCCAAACCCATGTCCATCTGGTCGGTGATGCCATCCAGGCATCTCATCCTCTGTCGTCCCCTTTTTCTCCTGCCCCCAAATCCCTCCCAGCATCAGAGTCTTTTCCAA
>NW_011495048.1:6207777-6208426 GCF_000754665.1 Bison bison bison | reverse complement strand
TAAGCAGGGTGACAATGTACAGCCTTGACGTACTTCTTTTCCTATTTGGAACCAGTCTGTTGTTCCATGTCCAGTTCTAATTGTTGCTTCCTGACCTGCATATAGGTTTCTCAAGAGGGAAATATCTCAAACTACAGAGGAGCATGGAGATACTACAGGTGCAAAAAAGGTCCTGGTGTCTGGATGATAAATGTATTCAACTAACCTTCCATATTTTTATGGATGGCATTTTTTTGAGAATCAACAAGAACACTTCCAAGTTGGCACTGGGGAATATTTTACAACTCTGTGGCTCTTTTATATTGTATTAAAAGCAAATTTTAATTACTCAATCAGAAATTTCCAGGTGACATTAATGAACTGAAATTGCAAAGTGTCAAAAGATTTTGGCAAAAAATACTTACTATAGCTGCCAGACACCCTGGAATGTGAAGTCAAGTGGGCCTCAGAAAGCATCACTAAGAACAAAGCTAGTGGGGTGATGGAATTCCAGTTGAGCTATTTCAAATTCTGAAAGATGATGCTGTGAAAGTGCTGCACTCAATATGCCAGCAAATTCGGAAAACTCAGCAGTGGCCACAGGACTGGAAAAGGTCAGTTTTCATTCCAATCCCAAAGAAAGGCAATACCAAAGAATGCTCAAACAGAT
>NW_011495048.1:6207152-6207677 GCF_000754665.1 Bison bison bison | reverse complement strand
AGTGCTCAGCCTTCTTCACAGTTCAACTATCACATCATACATGACTACTGGAAAAACCATAGCCTTGACTAGACGGACCTTTGTTGGCAAAGTAATGTTTCTGCTTTTGAATATGCTATCTAGGTTGGTCATAACTTTCCTTCCAAGGAGTAAGCCTCTTTTAATTTCATGGCTGCAGTCACCATCTGCAGTGATTTTGGAGCCCCAAAAAATAAAGTCTGACACTGTTTCCACTGTTTCCCCGTCTATTTCCCATGAAGTGATGGGACTGGATGCCATGATCGTCGTTTTCTGAATGTTGAGCTTTAAGCCAACTTTTTCACTCTCCACTTTCACTTCCATCAAGAGGCTCTTTAGTTCCTCTTCACTTTCTGCCATAAAGGTGGTGTCATCTGCATATCTGAGGTTCTTGATATTTCACCCAGCAGTCTTGATTCCAGCTTGTTTTTCTTCCAGCCCAGCGTTTCTCATGATGTACTCTGCATAGAAGTTAAATAAGCAGGGTGACAATGTACAGCCTTGACG
>NW_011495048.1:6206017-6206870 GCF_000754665.1 Bison bison bison | reverse complement strand
ACTGTGGAAAATTCTGAAAGAGATGGGAATCCCAGACCACCTGATCTGCCTCTTGAGAAATTTGTATGCAGGTCAGGAAGCAACAGTTAGAACTGGACATGGAACAACAGACTGGTTCCAAATAGGAATAGGAGTTCGTCAAGGCTATATATTGTCACCCTTTTTATTTAACTTATATGCAGAGTACATCATGAGAAACGCTGGACTGGAAGAAACACAAGCTGGAATCAAGATTGCTGGGAGAAATATCAAGAACCTCAGATATGCAGATGACACCACCCTTATGACAGAAAGTGAAGAGGAACTAAAGAGCCTCTTGATGGAAGTGAAAGAGGAGAGTGAAAAAGTTGGCTTAAAGCTCAACATTCAGAAAACGACTATCATAGCATCCAGTTCCATCACTTCATGGGAAATAGATGGGGAAACAGTGTCAGACTTTATTTTTTGGGGCTCCAAAATCACTGCAGATGGTGATTAGAGCCATGAAATTAAAAGACTCTTACTCCTTGGAAGAAAAGTTATGACCAACCTAGATAGCATATTCAAAAGCAGAGACATTACTTTGCCAACAAAGGTTCATCTAGTCAAGGCTATGGTTTTTCCTGTGGTCATGTATGGATGTGAGAGTTGGACTGTGAAGAAGGCTGAGCACCGAAGAATTGATGCTTTTGAACTGCGGTGTTGGAGAAGACTCTTGAGAGTCCCTTGGACTGCAAGGAGATTCAACCGGTCCATTCTGAAGGAGATCAGCCCTGGGGTTTCTTTGGAAGGAATGATGCTAAAGCTGAAACTCCAGTACTTTGGCCACCTCATGCAAAGAGTTGACTCGTTGGAAAAGACTCTGATGCTGGGA
>NW_011495048.1:6195861-6205917 GCF_000754665.1 Bison bison bison | reverse complement strand
AAACGACAGAGGATGAGATGGCTGGATGGCATCACTGACTCGATGGACGTGAGTCTGAGTGAACTCCGGGAGTTGGTGATGGAGGGAGGCCTGGCGTGCTGCGATTCATCGGGTCGCAAAGAGTCAGACATGACTGAACAACTGATCTGATCTGATCTGGCTATATTACTTTCCTAAAATTAGCTTTTGGAGTTTTAATATAATGACTCATTTTTAATATCCACCAAAGCCCTTTGTTGTTGTTGTTGTTGTTCAGTCACTAAATTGTATCCAACTCTATGTGACCCCATGAACTGCAGAACTCCAGGCTTTCCTGTCCATCACTATCTCCCAGAGTTTACTCAAACTCATGTCCATTATGTCAATGTCATCCAACCATCCTTTGTGGCCCCCTTCTCCTCCTTCCCTCAGTCTTTTCCAGCATCAGGGTCTTTTCCAATGAGTCAGCTCTTTGTATCAGTTGGTGAAAGTACTGGAGCTTCGGCTTCAACATCACTCCTTCCAATGAATAGTCAGGGTTTATATCCTTCGGAATTGACTGGTTAGATCTCCTTGCTGTCCAAGGGATTCTCAAGAGTCTTCAGCAGCACCACAATGCAAAAGCATCAGTTCTTCTTTATGGTACAACTCAGCTTCTATATGGTCCACCACAATTTGAAAGCATTCAAAATCCCTGGGTATATAACTTCAAAGAGTTGGACACAGCTTAACAACTGAACAACAAAGACAACAACAAAGGGAGCCATAGACAAGTTAACAAAAAACAACTGTCATTAGGCAATCCTTTTTCCCCTAAAATTCCAAACTCAGATAATTTGACAGAGTGTGCATTTGGAAAGGAAAAAAGAGCCACAAGATTTTGACGGCTTTCACGGGGTGTGGGTTCCATTCAATTAGCCATGTGAACTCATTGCATCAGGCTCTGTGAGAATCAGTGAGGACACAGAGATGATGAGGAATGTTCAAGAACACTAAAATTCTTTTAGTGATGGAAATCACAATCTATCCAAAAGCCAAAGGTTGAGTTTTAAAAGAAAAAGAGGGGAGCAGAAAGGAAGGGAAAGGGAAAGAAAATGGTTGCTATGCATCATTTAAACCCATCCTGGCATATGCATAAGCAGCTCTGGCTGCCTATAAATATTCTCTTCCCTTAAAACTTACACACATTTAGTACCCACCTACACTGATTTGCATTGTTTCTACAGAAATTTTTCTACAACTTTTAAGCTAGATTATAAAATCCTGCAAAATGAGAGTGGTATTTTATGTTTTCTCTTCTCCCTCTAAGGCATTGATTAGTCTCCTTCATAATTGGCACTAAATTAATATTTGTTGAATTTTTTATAGAACCAAATATAGCCTGATGCAATCAATAGAAGCTCAGGAAATGTTCTTCTATAATTTAAAAATATAACTGATAATCAGGCAAAAATACTCTGTAGGTTATATTACCGTACAAAAATACTCCTGAAAATAAAATCAGGAGCATACAAATTGATTCAAGGGGCTTAGTAGTAGAACTTTAAAAACTATTCTATTTCTTGCCTGGTTTCAGCCATTCTGTAAGAAGACATAGGCCTGTAGGCATCTACAAATCCATTTCTCCCTATGCTAGACCTCAGCCTTGCTCACCTTTATTCAAACTGAGTGATAGTGCATAGCTTGTAAATTGTTATTAAATACAAGCACTAGAAAGTTCCAGGACCCTCAAAGTTAGCATGACACCAAAGACACAGATAATATACATAAAAAGAGTAAGACAGATAAAGGGATAAATTAGATAATGAAAGATTTCCTTGAAGATTTTGCCTTGGAAAAAATGATTACATGAATTCAACTTTTAGTATGAGATTTCATTGGATTTCCCCACCCTTAAGATGACAATCTTATTCCTTTTGAGGCTTCAGGAAAGAACTAGCTTTCAAAAACTGGGTTAAGTTATTGAGTAGAGAAGAGTTTCCTGGCTTAAATATATGGGGTAGAAGCAGAAGGCAATGGCAATCCACTCCAGTACTCTTTCAAGGCTCTGGCGGGAAAAGTACTGACCCTTCCCTCCAAGGACAGCTTTCCACGCCCACGGGGTCTCCTCATCTCACCACTGTCCACCGGCCTCTGCCCCTCAGCCGCGTCACTGAGGAGCTGCACAGGGCACTGGCCACCAAGCACCGCCAGGACAGCTTCCAAGGCAGGGACAGTAAAGGGTCCCCGAAGAAGCGCGTGGACGTCCGGCTGTCGAGGACGTGCAGCGTGGAGCGGGGCAAGGAGCGGGAGGAGGCCTGGAGCTTCGACGGGGCCTCTGACGGTAAGCGGACTGTGGCCAAGGAGTCTGAGGAGAATAAGGAGAACCTGATCTTGAATTCTGAACTCAAGGACGACCTGCTCTTGTATCAGGACGAAGAGGCCCTGAACGACTCCATCATCTCTGGGACGCTGCCGAGGAAATGCAAGAAGGAGCTCCTAGCGGTGAAGCTGAGGAACCGGCCCAGCAGGCAGGAGCTGGAGGACCGAAACATCTTCCCCCAGAGGACGGATGAGGAGAGGCAGGAGATCCGGCAGCAGATCGAAATGAAGCTCTCCAAACGATTGAGCCAAAGACCCGTGGTGGAGGAACTGGAGAGAAGAAATACCTTGAAATAAAGGAATGATCAGACAGAGCAAGAGGAAAGAAGAGAAATCAAGCAAAGGTTGACAAGAAAGCTTAATCAGAGACCCACGGTTGATGAACTGAGAGACAGAAAAATTCTGATACGATTCAGTGATTATGTGGAGGTGGCGAAAGCACAGGACTATGACAGACGGGCAGACAAACCCTGGATGAGACCGTCGGCAGCAGATAAGGCAGCAATTCTTAAAGAACTGAATAAATACAAAAGTAATGAAATGGAGGTACATGCATCAAGCAAGCATCTGACAAGATTCCAAAGGCCATAGAGATTTTCTTCTGAGAAGAATTGTGCTGAATTTTTGATACCAACACTGAACATTCATCAGGGAGCTTTCCTGAAGTTCAGCTCATGACTACCTGCTGTGTTTGCCAGAGAAGCAGGACCACACACACAGGTGAAATCCTGGCCACGCTCACCTGTGAGAGAATGATCAGAGGACACCCTTCACTCTCTGGGGCCTGAGGAGTGTCAACTGTTGGGGTCAGAAGAGACCCCAGGAACTCGACCTGAAGAAAACTGTTATTTGCCTTCCCGCCTTGTTTTACAGTTCTGCAGTGTGACCGAGGATGGTGACATGTGTGTGCAGGGTCACCACACTGAGGCTGTGACCAAGGGACGTGTACGCAGTGTCTTCAGTATCATGTGGAAAAGACCTTTTTATTCTCATCACAATTAGAGAACTCTTTAAGTTCCTGTTATACAAAATGATTTACTGTATTATACTTTTTCTTTTTTTATATAATGTCTAACAAAAAATACAGCTGCAACATTTTGATTCCTGTTAATTTTGTTCTTTAATTAAATGACTACTTATTGCAGGAAATTAAAAAAAAAAAAAGTCCTGAGAAAATCCCATGGACAGAGGAGCCTGGTAGGCTGCAGTCCATGGGGTCGCTAAGACGACTGAGCGACTTCACTTTCACTTTTCACTTTCATGCACTGGAGAAGGAAATGGCAACCCACTCCAATATTCTTGCGGAGAATCCCAGAGACAGAGGATCCTAGTGGGCTGCCGTCTATGGGGTCGCACAGAGTCGGACACGACTGAAGTGACTTAGCAGCAGTAGCAGCAGCAGCAGAAGCAAAACAACCAAAGTACAAAAAAAGTGTTAAATATCTCCTTAACTACTGCTCAATATTATCCTCTTATTATTAAATTATAATTCTAATCTAACAAACTGGTGGTTTAAAATTTTTTATTTGCTGAAAATCTCCCAAATTAACTACTTCAGAGTCTCAAGGAAGCATTACACTATAGAAATATATATCATGCTAAAAGCTAGAAAAAAGACAGGAAGGAAAGAAGGAAGGAGGGGGAGGGGAGAGGGGAAGGTAGGAGGGAGGGGGTAAGGAGAGAAAGAAAAAGGAATCTTGTCACAGGAAGTATATGTATATATAAATACAGGTTGCCCTCCATATCCACAGGTTCCACATCTTTGAATTCAACCCACCATAGATCAAAAATAACTGAAAAAAATTTCAGAAATTTTCAAAAAGCAAAATTTGAATTTGTCACAGAGCAGCTATTTATATAGCATTTACATTGTACTCTCTATTATATGTAATCTAGAGATGATTTAAAGTATATAGGAAGATATGTACTGGTTATATGCAAATACTATGTCATTTTATATAAGGGACTTCAGCATCTGTGGAGTTTGGAATCAATCTCAGGAAATTCCGGAACCAATCCCTTAGGTCTGTACAGTAAAATTAAATATATGTGTGTGTGTGTGTGTGTGTACATATATACTACACATATAATATATATATTACATATATAATATATAAATATATATATGTATATATACATATGCATGTGCATGTGTTTATTTTTTTCTAAACATTGGCTGCTGGAGTAACTCATAGAAGGAAAAATATTAGAAGCAGGAAGGAACATGAGGGATTGAAATAACCCTTGTCTTCTAGCAGTGAGGAGACGGGAGAGCTCTCTCTGATAACGGATGAGGGGAAACTGAACAAGACCAAACAAAAATCATGAGGAGAAGAGGCCAAATGTAGCATTTAGAGATAGAGGATGAGATGTGGGTAGTCACCTCAGTCACCTTATTGCACTTTGTTCTTAAAATAATGGCTTTACACCCTCTGTCAGTATTCTGTGCTCTAGAATGCTTATTCCTTAAAAGGTAGTACACAAAGACAGTGACTTACTACTACAAATCACATGGCAGGGCATTAGGAACAATTCAAAACCTACATTTTCAAATAATTTTCCAAAGTGTGGCACATACTTCCTTGTTCCATAGTTTCACTTTTTGGAAAAGTTACATTCAAAACCAATTACAGACAGCAACAGTAGCATGGAGAGCATATTTTCTGAGAAAATAAATTTTACTATGTTCAGCTTTTAGTACCTCTATATAGCAATGAAAAATACTTTGTTTTAGTTCATTATAAGTTTATAAGTGGGCTTCCCAGGTGGCGCTAGTTGTAAAGAATATGCCTGCCAATGCAGGAGACATAAGAGATGCAGGTTCGATTCCTGGGTTGGAAAGATCCTCTGGAGGAGGGCATGAAAACCCACTCCAGTATTCTTGCCTGGAGAATCGCATGGATAGAGGAGTCTGGTGGGCTACAGTCCATAGGGTTACAAAGAGTCAGACACATTGAAGCGACTTAACATGCAGGCACAGCAATGAAAAATACTTTGTTTTAGTTCTTATGAGTTTAACCTATCTCTCTCTGATCTGGCCAGTTATATCACAAAGAAAATCATTGTTTTCACAATTGCATATTATTGCACAGAATATTAGAACTTGTGTATTATGAAAATGTATAATACAAAGACATAGGATAATGAAGAGGTTAAACAGAAGAGATATCCACCTGTGTTTTTTCAGGTATCCTTTCAAGCACACAAAAAATTAAAGTTATACACAAATTGTTCACATTTTCCACTCCTTTTCTCTACCAGTCTTCAGCAGGAAAGGAGTAAATGGGGATTATCTTCATGGTTAGATTATTTGAACCCAATCCATTGGGGAATGCTAATTTGGACATTTTCTGGCTTAGACTGGGTTTAATGCACTGCTAAATTTCTTCCTTCATATGTAAAAGCAGATGATCTCATTTTCTTAAGTGACAAATGGATTCTGTACAGTATAGTTCATTCGTAGTGAACTTTACAAATGACTCACACCATATATGACTTGTGTAATTACATTTACATTTGCCTGTCATATTTACTCTAAAAATGTCACTGAGTGCTTTTTAAAGTAGCTCTATATGGCAAACTAAAGATGAAAAAACTTAGTTATACATTTCAGATTAATTCCAACACTGATTAGATCCATAGGAAAAATAAATCAAATTCACTTGCTAGGGTTAACTGGAGTTTTTCACTTGGGATTTCTCTCTCTTTCTCCATCTCCCCTAGAAGTCACACCGAAAGCCTCAAAGTCACACTGAAAGCTAATTACCATGTTGGAAAGCTGTGGCATTTTACTTGGAAAGGTCACATGGCATAGTGAAAAGAACACTGAACTTATAATTAGAAGTCCAAGATTCAAAGCCTGGTTCTCCTCCTGTCTAGTGGGAATGAGTATGGTATAGTAGGTGCATCTCTAAAGCCCTTCTGACCTTTAACCAGGAATGTGACCTTGAGCAAAGACACTTAGGTCTCAGTTTCCTCATGACACATTTGTTTTTTAATAGTACTTGTTATGATCAAAAGAGACTATACCTGACAAACATTTAGAAAAAAATATTAAATTTATATACAAATGAGAAATTTAAACTCTATTAAATGAAAAATATCTCTTTTGCATATAAACCTATCCTGTGACATCTGGAAGGAACTTAAAAATTCACCATATATATGTCTGTGCATGCTTGATTGGCATTCTTGAAACATGTTTTTCATTCATCAGGCATCTCATAGCAATAAACTGAAATTGCCTTGAAAAATCACAGTGGTAGAGCACTAAATGTCACTTAAAAAAAAAAAAAAGATTTTCCCTAAATTGCATAAGGAGATATGAGAAGAGTTGGCAAGAAAAATAAAAGCCAAAACTATGAGTTTCAGGATATGTCTAGAGGGAGTCAAGGGAGCAGCTATACCAATATAGCTGAAGAGGAAAGACAGATACATACGGAGGCTATAGATTCCCCACCCACAACATTTAACTTCACCTGTCAGATTAGGAGGTAGTATATTCCACATGTACTCCACCACTTTACGGCTTAATACCATTTGGCAAGTGTAGAATTTTTCCTCCCATAAGCACTCTCATGGGCTTGGTATTTTAGTGCTGCTGCTGCTGCTGCTAAGTCACGTCAGTCGTGTCCGACTCTGTACGACCCCATAGATGGCAGCCCACCAGGCTCCCCCGTCCCTGGGATTCTCCAGGCAAGAACACTGGAGTGGGTTGCCATTTCCCTCTCCAATGCATGAAAGTGAAAAGTGAAAGTGAAGTTGCTCAGTCGTCTTAGCGACCCTATGGACTGCAGCCTACCAGGCTTCTCCACCCATGGAATTTTCCAGGCGAGAGTACTTGCCATTGCCTTCTCCGATTTTAGTACTTACAGCAACATAAATCCCACTGCCCTCAATCAAGTAAGATGCATATTGTGCCCTTTGTAACTTGGCTCAAAGCAATGAGATTTCACTTGTCTTGTTCAAACACTTTAGTGTGGTTATAATAGGCCAAGGTGACTCTGTAAAACTGGGAAATCAGGTAGAATGTGATGCATAGTTTTAGAGATTACTACAAACTAAAAGTGTCAAAGTTTCACCCATTACAAAATTTTAGGTCTAGTTAGAAGAAACTACAAAACTTTTGAAATCTAATAAATAAACTATTGTTTGGATCGTCTTCATGAGATCCAATTCACTGTCATTCAAAATAGCTCTTTCATCTTTGTGCTTTTCTGTAGTTGCTCAGTCACGTCTGACTCTCCGTAGCCTGCAAGAGTCCTCTGTACATGGAATTCTCCAGGCAAGAACACTGGAGTGGGTTGCCATTCCCTTCTGCAGGGGATCTTCCTGACCCAGGGATTAAACTGGGTCTCCTGCATTGCAGGCAGATTCTTTCATCTCTGGATAACTTAAATTATGTAGATACCAAAACTCTTTCCATGCATCTACTAAATATTGGTTTTATCAGTGGTCAAGAAAAATAAACCTACTTCTGTTTAACCTTAATGAACTTTAAAAAGTTGATAATATTATGCCAGATTTTTTTTGATCAAGCTAAATATTTCTTCAACCAAATTTATTTAGATTGTTAGTTATACATCATTTTAACCACTCTCCTATGAATATGTTCCAGTTTGTCTATGTTTCCATTGTAGTATTCAAAAGTGGATATCTTAGATCAATGGTTGTTTAATCCATAACATACTATGGAACACTTACTCTCTTTTCCTATACATTAAAATTCTACTATTTGAGTATTACATATTGCATCAGCTTTTAATAATAGATTATTAATATATGACTATTATAGAATCTAATAAAATCTCTGAGTTTATTTTTTATGGTAAAACATCACAATATTGTAAAGTAATTATCCTCCAATTAAAATAATTTAATTAATTAAAAAGAAAAAAGTTAGAGATAAAAAGTACCTAAAACAATAAAACTTGAGTTTACTTTAAAATTTTATTATTAGAAATTTTAAATGTATATAAAAGCAAACTAATATAGAAAATGCCCCATTCATCACTCTGCTTCAATAATTCTCAGTTTCCAGAATGTTCCCGGCCTTTAAGCCATGAAGTTGGTTGAATATTACCTATAACGTAATGAAGAGAGAATACGATGTTTTTAAGCAGGATATATTAAACTACAATGATTATATGATTATACAGCGGAAGTGAGAAATAGATTTAAGGGATTAGATCGAATAGATAGAGTGCCTGATGAACTATGGATGGAGGTTCGTGACATTGTACAGGAGATAGGGATCAAGAATATCCTCATGGAAAAGAAATGCAAAAAAGCAAAATTGCTGTCTGAGGAGGCCTTAAAAATACCTGTGAAAAGAAGAGAAGCAAAAAGCAAAGGAGAAAAGGAAAGATATAAGCATCTGAAAGCAGAGTTCCAAAGAATAGCAAGGAGAGATAAGAAAGCCTTCCTCAGCAATCAATGCAAAGAAATAGAGGAAAACAACAGAATAGGAAAGACTAGAGATCTCTTCAAGAAAATGAGAGATACCAAGGGAACATTTCATGCAAAGATGGGCTCGATAAAGGACAGAAATGGTGGACCTAACAGAAGCAGAAGATATTGAGAAGAGGTGGCAAGAATACACATAGAAGAACTGTACCAAAAAGATCTTCATGACCCAGAAAATCACGATGGTGTGATCACTGACCTAGAGCCAGACATCCTGGAATGTGAAGTCAGGTGGGCCTTAGAAAGCATCACTATGAACAAAGCTAGTGGAGGTGATGGAATTCCAGTTGAGCTTTTTCAAATCCTGAAAGATGATGCTGTGAAAGTGCTACACTCAATATGCCAGCAAATTTGGAAAACTCAGCAGTGGCCACAGGACTGGAAAAGGTCAGTTTTCATTCCAATCCCAAAGAAAGGCAATGCCAAAGAATGCTCAAACTACCACGCAATTGCACTCATCTCATACGCTAGTAAAGTAATGCCCAAAATTCCCCAAGCCAGGCTTCAGCAATATGTGAACCGTGAACTTCCAGATGTTCAAGCTGGTTTTAGAAAAGGCAGAGGAACCAGAGATCAAATTGTCAACATCCACTGGATCATCAAAAAAGCAAGAGAGTTTCAGAAAAGCACGTACTTCTGCTTTATTGACTATGCCAAAGCCTTTGACTGTGTGGATCACAATCAACTGTGGAAAATTCTGAAAGAGATGGGAATACCAGACCACCTGACCTGCCTCTTGAGAAACAGATATGCAGGTCAGGAAGCAACAGTTAGAACTGGACATGGAACAACAGACTGGTTCCAAATAGGGAGAGGAGTACATTAAGGCTGTATATTGTCACCCTGCTTATTTAACTTATATGCAGAGTACATCATGAGAAATGCTGGGCTGGAAGAAGCACAAGCTGGAATCAAGATTGCCGGGAGAAATACCAATAAGCTCAAATATGCAGATGACACCACCCTTATGGCAGAAAGTGAAGAAGAACTAAAAAGCCTCTTGATGAAAATGAAAGAGGAGAGTGCAAAAGTTGGCTTATAGCTCAACATTCAGAAAATGAAGATCATGGCATCTGTTCCCGTCACTTCATGGGAACTAGGTGGGGAAACAGTGGAAACGGTGTCAGACTTTATTTTTCTGGGCTCCAAAATTACTGCAGATGGTGATTGAAGCCATGAAATTAAAAGACTCTTACTCCTTGGAAGAAAAGTTATGACCAACCTAGATAGCATATTCAAAAGCAGAGACAT
>NW_011495048.1:6179613-6195761 GCF_000754665.1 Bison bison bison | reverse complement strand
AAAAGTTATGACCAACCTAGATAGCATATTCAAAAGCAGAGACATTACTTTGCCAACAAAGGTCCATCTAGTCAAGGCTATGGTTTTTCCAGTGGTCATGTATGGATGTGAGAGTTGGACTGTGAAGAAAGCTGAGTGCCGAAGAATTGATGCTTTTGAAGTGTGTTGTTGGAGAAGACTCTTGAGAGTCCTTGGACTGCAAGGAGATCCAACCAGTCCATTCTGAAGGAGATCAGCCCTGGGATTTCTTTGGAAGGAATGATGCTAAAGCTGAAATTCCAATACTTTGGCTACCTCATGGGAAGAGTTGACTCATTGTAAAAGACTCTGATGCTGGGAGGGATTGGGGGCAGGAGGAGAAGGGGACGACAGATGAGATGGCTGGATGGCATCACTGACTTGATGGATGTGAGTCTGAGTGAACTCTGGGAGTTGGTGATGGACAGGGAGGACTGGTATGCTATGATTCATGGGGTCACAAAGAGTTGGACACGACTGAGCAACTGAACTGATTAAACTTACAAATTGCACTAGAAAACTATTGTAAGTGGTTGTAGGAAGAAAAAGACAATGTCCACTACATGACAAAACCAGATGCATTCCTTAGAGATTTCACTCTCTCAAAGTAGAGAATGAATTACAATAACTGTGTTAGATGGATCAATGCTCAACCCAAGGATGTCTACATCCTCCCAAGTCTACTGCATTGCAGGCAGATTCTTTACCAACTGAGCTACAAGGGAGGCTCATTAATAAATATTATTAGTTTAATATTTTTAAATTATTTACACATTACCATAACTTTTCTTCAAGTAGAAATTGCTTTTAAAATTCAGCTCACTTTATGTTGTCAACAAGGAAAAATCAGAAATCTTGTCAAATGCTTAGCTAAAATACAGAACCTATCTGCAAACCTCTAATATCCCCAGTCTATTGAACTACTAACCACATTAAAAGAAGAATTTAATTAGTCTGAAATGACTATTTGTGTGAACTCATACTGGCACTGCAGAGTATGTGTTCCTTCTTTCAGGTGCCATGTGCTATGCTTAGTTGCTCAATCATGTCTGACTCTGCGACCTGGTGGACTGTAGCCTGCCAGGCACCTCTGTCCATGGGGGATTCTCCAGGCAAGAATGCTGGAGTAGGTTGCCATGCCATCCTTCAGGAGATCTTCCCAACCCAGGGATTGAACCCAGGTCTCCAGCATTGCAGGCAGATTCTTTACTGTCTGAGTCACCAGGGAAGCCCTTGTTTCAGGTACCCACTAATAATTTCTCTTAAAATCAGTTCAAGAATTTCATCTGAAATCAATGTCAACTTCATTTGGCTAATGTTTGTCCAATGCTTCACTCCAAAGTTATTTCATTCCAGAAACCTATGCTTAGTATTTCTTGTGATATAAAGTATTGTGTAAGTTTATAAACAGTTTGCAGTCTGGGAAAAGTCATTCTCAGTGTTCCAAAATGAAAAGTGAAGTCGCTCAGTTGTGTCTGACTCTTTGCGACCCTATGGACTGTAGCCTATCAGGCTCCTCCGTCATGGGATTTTCCAGGCAAGAGTGCTGGAGTGGATTGTCATTTCCTTCTCCAGGGCATCTTCCCGACCCAGGAATCGAACCGGGGTCTCCCACATTGCAGGCAGACACTTTACCATCTGAGCCACCAGGGTTCCAAACCTCATAATAAATGATTCCTGGAGATTATAACAGTGTTTCCAGCATTTATAATTTCTAGATTTTTAAAAAAGATTTAAACATAATAGAAAGATTTTCAGTGAGAAAATTCACAACCAGCTAAGCTTCTGTATCTAGGGTCTCCCATTTTTCCAGCTCTCTCTTCATCTTCCCAAAGTTCCAAAGCTCTGAATCAGAAATCGGACCAGCTTCTGAAACACACAATTCTCTTTCATTTATTTCTCAAGGTTTTTAAAGAAGTGTTAACTAATATGAAACTTGATATCTAGCCTCTTATATTGTCACATGCAGAGTACAGTGTTGTCAACTCTGTGGACAATGCTGATCTGCACAAGCAGATCTTTACAACTGTTTCATCTTGTATGTCTGAACCTCCAAGCTCATTGAACAGCAATTTGCCAATTCTCCCTCTCATTGCCCCTGGCAACCATGGTTCTAATCTTTGTTTCCATAGCTTGACTACTTTAGATAAATACTAATCTACTATTGCATGGACAGAGGAGCCTGGCAGGCTATAGTCCATGGGGTTGCAGAGTCAGAAATGACTGAACAACTAACGCTTTCAGTTTTTCAAGCTATGTTTGCATGAGTTTAGCCTTTTCAGATTCTACACATAAGTGAATACTATGTAGGACTTATTTTCCTCTATCTGATTTATTTAACTTGGCATAATATCCTCAAGTCTCACCCATGCGTTGAAAATGGCAGGATTTCTTTCATTTTCATGGCTGAATAATATTCCATTGCATATATATATACCATATTTCCTTTGTTGTTCATCCATTGAGGGACACAAATTGTTTGCAACTCTTGGCCATTGTGAATATGGGTTCAATGAAGATGGGAGTACAGATACCTATTCAAGTTGTTGTTTAGTTGTTACACTGTGTCCAACTCTTGCAACCCCATGGACAGTAGCCCACTGGTTTCCTTTGTCCATGAGATTTCCCAGGCAAGAATACTGAAGTCAGTTGACGCCGGGATCCAGCCCCGGCTGATCCAGGGTATTCGAAGGAGAGACAGCCTAGGTGACTATTTATATGCTAATTAGAGATATAAAGAGTAATAGAATGAGGATAGCTCAGTAGGAAAATTCAGTGGAGAAAAGAGGCTGAGTAGCTTGGTTTACATGGAAAATCAATATAACCTGTGACACCAGGTTAGCTCTGACCACGGAGGCCGCAGGCACCCTCTCGAATAGCGGAAGGTGCCCCACCTTAGACACCTTCTAGAGTGGGTCTTAGAAGCCCAGGCAAATAAGTGGTCGCAGAGGATATCCACGCTCCAGATGGAGACTTCAGCCGGAAGTTAAAGGAAAGAATGACATGGGGAGACCAAGCATTGGTGAGCAAGGCCCATAGCTTTATTTTTAACAGGGGCTTATATACCCTAAGTTACACATAGAGGATAATAGGGGATGCAAAGTCAGCAGTCTTTGATTCTTATCAAAAACCAGGGTTTCTTTCCTGCAAATTTATCGTATACAAATGGTTTAGGTGATTTACATCATCTTCTGGCCAGAAGGCCTACTAACATTTTATGACTCTTGACAAGGACTTATCAACAAAGACTTATTTTCTCTAAGAGTAATTATTTTAAGGTTTGGCGCCATCTTCCGAAGATAAAATTGCATTCCTATAGGGAGGACGTGTAATGGGTTTACAACAAAGGAAAGAATTTATTACCTTAAGGGTCTAAAGTTACTAACACCAAGGTCACTACTTATTTTTTCTATATACCAACTATATTAATTAATACACATTCAAGCATACAATTCAGGGGATGTGAAAACTTGGCAACAAGCATTGACTCATCAATGAAATCCTTTACTAGTCTTATTCTGACAGTTTCTAACTCTCTGAGCTCTAAGCTATTTGAATATCTTAAGCTTCCTGTGCCTCTCGAGGCTGGGAGACTGTAAACAATCGTATGCATAGCTGCAGGAGTCCAGGTAAACTTGTCAGGCGAGTTAGAGAGCCATCTGAGGGGTTTGGATTTAAACACTCCTAATTGCCCAGGAACTTTGTTAATTGGAGCTGTAAGTTAACTCTTTGACAAAGAGAGCGAGATGGTGGTGGGGGACAGCCCCCAGTAAAGTCAGAGGTGAGAGCACAAAGCAATAAAGTAGGCAGACTCTGGTTTTTTGGGGGCAGATGCTCGAGAATATCTGGGGGGACTCCTGAGGCTCGATCCCGCCTTTGCGTATGCCGAGCCTCCTTCCTCATGACCTTTGTCACGAGTGGAATGCCTCACCAGCTCCCAGCAAGTTGACATTTATTTCTCCAAAGGATCTTCCTGACCCAAGGACTGAACCCATGTCTCCTGCTTTTCAGGTGAATTATTTTATTGCTGAACCACTAGGGAAATCCATCTATTCAAGATTCTATTTTAAATTATTTTAGATAAATACCCAGAAGTGGACTTGATGGATCACATGGTACTTTTATTTTTAATTCTTTGAGAAGTCACCCTTCTGTTTTCCATTACATGTGTACCATCTTACATTGTAGATTTGTTTCTTAACTAGAGCTTCAATGTATCATCATTTGCACTACACTAGTACACGAACAACAAGTACCTTCTATAGTTGCTATCTCCACAACATTTTACTGAAGAACTAGGAGTCACCATCAATATATTTCTTGTTCATTGTTCAGTACCTGAGATGTGTCCGACTCTTTGTGACCCTATGAACTGCAACATGCCAGGCTTCCCTGTTCTTCACTGTCTCCCTGAGTTTGCTTCAATTCATGTCCGTTGAGTCAGTGATGCCATCCAACCATCTTATCCTCCTATTGTTCCCTTCTCCTCCTATGTTCAATCTTTCCCAGTAGCCAAAGTACTGGAGCTTCAACTTCAACATCAGTCCTTCCAATGAATGTTCAGGGTTGATTTCCTTTAGGGTTGACTGGTTTGATCTCCTTGCCCCTAGTCCAAGGGCCTCTCAAAAGTCTCTTCTAGCACCACAATTGGAAAACATCAATTCCTGGGCATTTGGGCTTTTTTATGGTTCAATTCTTACATCCATACATAACTACGGGAAAAACCATAGCTTTGACTAGATGGATCTTTGTTGGCAAAGTAATGTCTCTGCTTTTTAATATGCTTTCTAGGTTTGTCATAGCTTTTCTTCCAAGGAACAAGCATCTCTTAATTTTGTGCCTGCAGTCACCATCTGCAGTGATTTTGGAGCCCAGGAAAATAAAATCTGCCACTGTTTCCACTTTGTCCCCATCTATTTGTCAGTAAATTAAAACTAGTAGAGGTGAAATAGGCCATTTTTCACATATCAACTTCTTAAGCGGCTCAGGTTACATAGTAAAAGAAAGCACTGCTTTCATTTGTGATTTAGGTAGTAGGGCTATCAGTTTGCAACTGTTCCTAATTGCCTCCTTCTCAGTAAGGAAAAAAAAAAAAAATAGCATGACAGAAGTGGTACAAGTAATATATATCCAAACAGTTTTCAGCCTTTCAATGATGGGCAGGTATATGCTAATGGGTGAGACACAAGCCTTCACTTAAGGAAATGTGTTAAGGAATGCATGCAAACAAAGTCACAAAAACATCTAAGTGTAGAGGGGATTCACACAGAGAAAGCTTGACCTCTTAACTTTGTCAGTTCTGATTTCCATCATGCTTCGTAAAATACTTAAAAATAAAATGCATGTGGCATATCCAACAGCTTTTAGTTAACCTATTTTTTTTCCTGTTTTTAATAAATCACTTTTTCCTTGTGTTATTTTCTGAATATCTAAAAATATTATCTTGAGATTCCTCAGGTGGATTTTAAAATTGTGTTACTGTATCCTTTTTTCATGCCACAATTGAAGCTTGTTTCTCATTTTGGAGTTAATAAATAAGGGCTACTTATTGTCCAAATCTTTCCTTGGGCTGAGTTACATGTGGGCGTGATGTACACTTATAGTATAGTAGTAGTAGTGGATATAGTATAGTAGTGGATATATCAAACATGCACACATGGTTTGTTAATGATAATTCTCATATTGTCTCAGAAAACAATATTCTGCTAATATTAGTTAAAGCCAGATGACAACACATACTGAAAGTTGAAAGCTATCTAAAGTGGTGGATAATTGCATTTTATTTTCTTTTTCTATCTAATGCATTTTTCTTAAATATAGAAAGTATTAATAATTTAAAAAGAAAAGAAACTATGTTTAAAATTTCACATGGACAGGTGACATATTTACTCTTAGGTGTCATCAAATCATTGAAGAGATAATTAGGTATATAGGAGGTATTGAATACATTGTTCAATAACCTCAATATTCCAACTCAAATGGTCTCTGGTGCTATCTCTTCCCCATCTCCATTCTGCAGGTGATTAGGAAACGTTTCTCAAGATGGAATTCAAAGTTAATGATGGAGTTAAAAATGAAATTTGCTTCCTAAGTCATTCTGTCTTCCTTTCACCTCAATCTGGTATTTGCTTGCATGATTTCACAGTAGCGAGGAAGATATGAATGTAAATAAATGAGAAAATGAAGAAATCAGAGGAAACTGAATACTAATAAACTCAATACTTCTTAAAATCTGCTTATCTAATATCAAACAGGCAATTCTCTCAGAAACTGGGGAAACCTTAATACAGTCATCAGAGTCCTTTTTACAATTACAGAGGTATTAAAGAAAATGCCCAACAGTGAGGGGGGAATCTTAAGTAGTTTAAAGACTGCATTTAGATGATGAAGATAAGAGCAATAATAATTCATGCTACTGTAGAGCCTTATTCCTGGAAGCTCAGAGTATTTATCTAAAGGTCAAATGGTATAAACCCCTGATAGCTGCAAAACTAGACAGAAAAACTGAACATTTTGTGTTTTTTCCTGCCCTTTTATTTTCCTAAAATAACAAAAAAAAAAAAACAACAAACTGGTTTTTGGTTTTAGGACCTATGTGTGAGCATTTTAGCACAAATTTGCTTTAAAAAGCAATGAGGGTATTTTCAACTTTCACTAAGAGGAACTCATGTAGTGCTGAGTTTAAAGGAATTGTTAGGGTCGAGGATCAAGATGGCAGAGGAGTAGGAAGGAGAGTTCACCTCCTTTCACAGAAACATTGAAAATATATCCACAAGTGGAACGATTCACAAAGAACAGCTTCTGAGCACTGACAGAAGACCTCAGACTTCCAAAAAGACAATAAAACCTCCATGTAACCAGGTAAGACAAAAGGAAAAAGAAAAGGAAGAAATCAGAACAGGTCCTGTGCCCTGATGAGAGGGCTGTGAAGGAGGAAATGTTCCTGTACTTTGGAAAGGCTCCTGACCAGCAGAGAAATTAGACCAGATGGATGAGGGAGTTTTGAAGCCAGAGACCGGGAGAGCAGCAACCAGTTTGTGGAAGGCAAAATGGAGAGCTACCTGCACAGAGGGTCAGCACAGCCACTCTGTGCTCCCCAACCTGAAATACTCCTCTGTCAGTGAGGGTGGGGGTCAGGTGCTGAGCTCAGACTATGAAGCTTGGTCCCAGGGAGAGGACCAGGGTTAGGCACATAAACAGTTTGATGAGTTCAGGTCATGGCAACTGAGGGTTATTAGGAAAAAGCCTGGACCCACCAAAGAGAAAAGGCACAATTACTGGAAGAGGCGTGAGGAGAGGATTGGGACCACCATAAAAGCATCTTTCCCCACGAGGGCTCCCAGGTAAGAAGAGTCTGTCTAGAGGAGCACCAGAGCAGGCTTAGTCACCAACACCAGGCCCTGCTCCTATTAACCAGAAAGGGTATGGACAGATCTAGCCTCTAGCAATTCCACCAACTAGGCCCTAGGACCAGCCCATTCTATTCCAGGAGGGTGCGGACAGCTCCCCAATCTAGAAATGTGCCAGTGGTTACAAGGCTCACCCCCATTGACCAGGAAGGGCTCAGAAAGATCCAGCCACTAGTAATTCCACCAGCAGGACCCACCCACCACCACTGACCCAGAGGATGCAGAAATTCTTCTGTCACTAGGAAATCCATCAGATTTCCTAGAACCTGCCTCCATTATCCTGGGAGGGTGAAAAATAGCTGTCATTAGTGGGAAATCCACCAGCAGCTGCCAGTACCTGCCCTCATGTCTCAGGAAGGTAGGATAACTCTCCCTACTAAGAAATATATCTGTAGATTCCTGAAAGTGCCCCATTGTCCTGGGAGCACGTAGAAAACTCTTGCTACTAGGAAATTTGCCAGTGGGTTCCGAGACCCACCCTGCTTACCTAGGAGGGAACAGATAGCTTCTCCCACCAGTAAATTCACCCAGCAGAGGGGCTGAAACCACAGCTAAGCCCTGGGGCCTGTGTGACTGAGGGAGAAGAGTTGAACTCTTTCCTGTGGCTGTACACACTGTGAAGTTACACCTCTGCTGATGGCTTCCTAAATTCAGTGCCTGAAAAACACTTGAAAGAGCAAGTGTTTTTGCAGCTTGGACAGGTCTGGCTATAGTAGCTGTGGATTCTGTGGGCATAATCACATGGGGATAGGGACAGACCAGAATTGGAGCTGCCTCCATAGCTCCCAGTGTGGATCCAGGTACAGGATTACTGCAGCACTGGGACCTAACCTCAGTGTACCTGTGCCAGGGGACAAGTGAAAACAACTACTGAGAGTCACCAGGACTAATTGCTATCATACCCACAGTTTAGGTGGAACTAAGAGAAATGTAGACAACAGTGTACTTTGTTAGCCCATGCAACAGGTGAAAGAGGACACTCACAAGTCAACAGCTCCAATGGAGGAAAATTCAGTGACTTTCCCCCAAGTGGGAATGCTACAATCCTGTCTACCTTGCATCACAGATCAGGATCACAGCTGAGCAATAGATCTGGGGTCCTCTACTCCAACAACTAGGGAATAGACCTGGCTCCTGACAGGGCAGTGATAAGTGAAAGTGAAGTTGCTCAGTCATGTCCTACTCTTTGTGGCCTCACGGACTGTAGCTTACCAGGCTCCTCCATCCGTGCGATTTTCCAGGCAAGAATACTGGAGTGGGTTGCCATTTCCTTCTCCAGGAGATCTTCCCAACCCAGGGATTGAACCCAGTCTCCTGAATTGTAGGCAGACGCTTTATCATCTGAGCCACCAGGGAAGTCCATTGGCAGGTCGGTATAAACACCGGACAGGGTTTCTGCCATAAGCTGTATGAGGTCACCACAGAACCACAGAACAGTGCTCCTCACTTGCTTCGTGCAGGGCATGTTATTCATTCATACAAGCACACTGTAGAGTTAGTCAAGTACAGAAGAAAACATGTTCGCTAGGAGAACAAAGAACTAGAGCTCCAAGCATCCTTACCTTGTTCTGAAGAATCCTGGACAGGCCCCCAAGATGAAAGTTTGCTGCTGAACCACAAAAGATGCCAAGATTCTTGGCCTTTGAATGAGAAGAATTCAATCTGGGGCCAGTGACAAGGCTTGATTGCTCAGAGATTTTTGTGTAATAAAGTTTTATTAGAGTGTAAAAGAGATAGGGAAAGCTTCTGACACAGACATCAGAAGAGGGCAGAAGAGTGCCCCAGTGATAAGCATAAAGAGGAAGCCCTGTTCAATATCTAGGGTAGGCTCTGTTCACCACAACACTGATCAACCCCCTGCCCCCTCCACCACCATCAAGTGGGTAACAGGAAAAGCCTCTCAACCAGCTTCACCCACTAAGGGGCAAACTCCAGAGGTAAGAGGAAATGAAATCCTGCAGCCTGCAGAAAGGAGAATACAAACAGAATAAGTCTGAAAAAGTAAAATGACAAACAATAAAGTTTCAGGTGAAGGAGCAAGACAAAAACTTACAAGAATGACTAAACGAAGAGGTGATAAGCAATTCATCTGAAAAAGAACTCAGAGTAATGATGCTAAAAATAACCCAAGATTTTAGAAACAGAATAGAGGCACAAATTGAGACAATAGAAGAAAGGTTACAAAGATATTGAAGAACTAAAGAACAAACAGACATGGTTGAACAAGACAATAATTGAAATTAAAATTCACCAGAAGGAATCAATAATCAAATAACAGAGGCAGAAGAACAGATAAGTGACCTGGAAGAGAGAATGGTAGATATCTCAGCCACAGAACAGAATAAAGACAAGAGAAGGAGAAGAAATGAGAACAGTCTCTGAGACTTCTGAAACATTTATCACACCAACATTCAAACCATAGAGATTCTAGAAAATGAAGAGAAAGGGTCTGAGAAAATATTTGAACATACGATAGTTGAAAATTTCCCCAGCATGGGAAAAGAAATAGTCACCCAAGTCCAGGAAGCACAGAGAGTCCCTCACAAGATAAACCCAAGAGGAATACACCAAGACACACATTAATCAAACTAACAAAAATTAAATACAAAGAAAAAATATTAAAAGCAACAAATCACATACAAGGGAATCCTCATAAATTTAGCAGCTGATTTTTAAGCAGAAACTATGCAGGACAGAAGGGAGTGGCAAGATGTATTTTAAAGTGATGAAAAAGAAAAACCTGCAACCAAGAATCCTCTACCCAGCAAGGCTCTCATTCAGATTCAACAGAGAAATTAAAAGCTTTACAGACAAGCAAAAGCTAAGAGAACTCAGCACCACCAACCAGTGTTACTACAATTGCTAAAGGAGCTTCTCTAGGCAGGAAAAGCAAGAGAAAAGGACAAAAGAGGAAGGGAAGAAAAGAAGGCCTACAAAAACAAGCCCAAAACAAGAAAATGGCAATAGGAACATGCATATCTATAATTACCTTAGGGCTTCTTAGGTGGCTCAGTAGTAAAGAATCCACCTGCCAATGCTGGAGACATGGGTTCAATCTCTGGTCCAGGAAGATCTCACATGCCATGGAGCAACTAGCCCATGCACCACAACAATTGAGCCTGTGCTCTAGAGTGAAGAACTGCAACTACTGAAGCCTGAGAGCTCTAGAGCCCGTGCTCTGCAACAAGACAAGCCACTGCAATAAGAAGTCTGCACATCGCAACTAGAGAGTAGCCCTCACTCGCCACAACTAGAGAAAAGCCTACTCAACAGTGAAGACCCAAGACAGCCAAAAATAAATAAATACAACTTAAAAAAAATCACCTTAAATTTAAATTGATTAAGTGCTCCAATCAAAAGATAAAGACTGGCAGAATGAATACAAAACTAAGACACGTATATAAGCCGTCTACAAGAGACACACTCAGGACCTAGGGGCACACATAGATTGAAAGTAAGGAAAGGAAAAAGATATCTCATGCAAATAGAAATCAAAATAATGTTGAAATAGCAATACTTATATAAGCGAAAATAGACTTTAAAATAAAGACTATTAAAAGAGACAAAGAATGACACTGCAGAATGATCAAGGGATCAATTCAAGAAGATATAGCAAATGAAAGATATTTATGAGTCCAACATAGGAATAGCTCAATGCATAAGATGAATGACAACAACCATAAAATGGGAAATCAAAAGTAACCCAACAATACTGGGGAGAATTCAATACCTCATTCATATCAATGGGCAGATCATCTAGACAGAAAATTTAATAAGGAAACACAAGCCTTAAATGGCATTAGATCAGATAGACTTAATTAACACTTAATAGGACATTTCATCCCAAAACAGCAGAAAACACATTCTTCTTGAGTCTTGAAACATTCTTTATGATAGACCACATCTTGGGTCACAAATCAAACCTTGGTAAACTTAAAATCACATCAAACATATTTTCTGACCACAAAACATTGAGATTTGAAATCAGTTACAAAAAAATAAGTGTAAAAAACAAAAACAAGGGTTCTCTGGTAATCAAGTGGTTAAGAATCTTCTTTGCAATGCAAGGGACACCAGTTCAATCCCTATTCCTGGAAGATACCACATTCCTTGGAACAAGAAAGCTAAGCTCGTTCACCACAACTACAGAGCCTGCACTCTGGAGTCCGTGAGCTGCAACTACTGAGCTGCATGCCTAGAGCCTGTGCTCTGCAACAAGAAAAGTCACCACTATGAGAAGCCTGCACACTGCAACAAAGAGTAACCCCCTGATCGCTGCAACTACAGAAAGTCTGTGTGTAGCAACGAAGACCCACCACAGCCAAAAAATTAAAAATGCATAAATCTTTACAAAGCCCCCACAAACACAGGGAGGCTAAACAATATGCTACTAAATAACAATGGATCACTGAAGAAATCAAAGAGGAGATAAAAAAATACTTAGAAAAAAAATGACAACAAAACATCATGACCCAAAACCTATTGGATATAGCAAAAGCAGTTCTGAGGGAATTTTATAGCAACACAACCTCACTTCAAGAACCAAGAAAAATCACAAATAACCTTAATTTACACCTAAAGCAGCTAGATAAAGAAGAACAAAATTAAAGTTAGTATAAGAAAAGAAATCACAAAGATCAGAGCAGAAATAAATGAAATAGAAATGAAGAAACTATGGCAAAGATCAGTGAAAGTAAAAGGAGGTTATTTTAGACAAAAAAAAAAAGGATAAAACTTTAGCCAGACTCATCAAAACATAAAGAGAGAGGACTCAAATCAACAAAATTAGAAATGAAAAAAGAGAAGTTACAATTGACATCACAGAAATACAAACACTCATGAGAATAGTATGAACAAATGTATGCCAATAAAATGGACAACCTGAAAGAAATGGAAAAATTCTTAGAAAGGTACAAATTTTCAAGACTGAATCAGGAAGAAAAAGAATATAAACAGACCAGTCACAATTAATGAAATTGAACCTGTGATTTTAAAATCTTCCAAAAACAAAAGTCCAGGACCAGATGGCTTCACAGGCAAATTTTATCAAATATTTAGAGGAGAGCTAACATCTATTCTTCTCAAACTCATCCAAAAATATCACAGATGGAGGAACACTCCCAAGTTCATTCAGCAATGTCACCATCACCCTAACATGAAAAATAGACAAAGATATCACAAAACTTGAAAAAGAAAATTGCAGGCCAACATCTTTGATAAACACAGACACAAAATCCTTGCAAACAGAATCCTAAAGCACATTAAAAGTATTATACTCCATAATCAAGTGGCATTTATCCTGGGGATGCAAACA
Organism: Bison bison bison; assembly: GCF_000754665.1. NCBI lineage: Eukaryota > Metazoa > Chordata > Mammalia > Artiodactyla > Bovidae > Bison > Bison bison. The sequence continues at coordinate 6,183,020 of NW_011495048.1, read as the reverse complement.
TTCTTCAATATATGTAAATTAATCAATGTGATACACCATATTAACAAATTAAAGAATAAAAAATATGATCATCTCAATAGTTGCAGAAAAAGCTTTTGACAAAATTCATCATCCATTTATGATAAAATCTCTCTAGAAAGTGGGCATAGAGGGAACCCACCTCAACATAATAAAGGCTATTATACAAACCCACAGCATTTCCTCTAAGAGCAGAAACAAGGCGAGTGTTCACTCTTGACAATATTATTCAACATAGTTTTGGGAGTCCTATCCAAGACAATCAGAGAAGAAAGAGAAATAAAAGGAGTCCAAATTAGAAAAGAAGAAGTAAAATTGTCACTGTTTGCAGTTGACATGATTCTATGCATAGAAACTCCTAAGTGAAAGTGAAAGTCACTCAGTCATGTTCAACTCTTTGTGACCCCATGAACTATACAATCTATGGAATTCTCCAGGCCAGAACACTGGAGTGGGTAGCCTTTCCCTTCTCCAGGGGATCTTCCCAACCCAGGGCTTGAACCCAGGTCTCCCACATTGCAGGCGGATTCTTTACCAGCTGAGCCACAAGGGAAACAGAAACTCCTAAATATGCTACCAAAAAACTACTAGAGCTAATCAATGAATTTGGTAAGGTTGCAAACACAAAATTAATACACAGAAATCTCTTGCATCCCTATACACTAACAGTGAAATATCAAAAAGAGAAGTTAAGGAAACAGTGCCATTTACCAATGCAATAAAAAGAATAAAATACCTAGGAATAAACCTACCCAAGAAGGCAAAAAACTTATACTCAGAAAACTCAAAGATGCTGATGAAAGCAATCAAAGATGAAAGAAATCAAATAGATGGAGAGATATACCATGCTCCTAGACTGGAAGAATAAATATGAAAATGGCTATACTATCCAAAGGAATCTACCAATTGAATTCAATCCTTATCATATTACTAATGGCAGTTTTCACAGAATTAGAACAAAGAACATTTACAATCTGTATGGAAATACAAAAGAACCTGAATACCCAAAACATCTTGAGAAAGAAAAATGGAGCTGGAGGAATCAGGCTCTGTGACTTCAGACTATACTGCAAACTACAGTCATCTAGACAGTTTGGTACTGGTACAAAAACAGAAGTATAGATAAAAGAAATAGGATAGAAAGCTCAGAGATCAACCCACCCACCTACAGTCACCTGATCTAAGACAAAGGAGGCATGAGTATATAAAGAAGAAAAGACACTCTCAAGGAGAAATGACACTCTCTTCAATAAGCAAGGCTGGGAAAACTAGACAGTTATAAGTAAAAGAATTAAATTAGAACAATCTCTAACACCATACACAAATATAAACTCGAAATGGATCAAAGACCTAAATGTAAAGCTGCTGCTGCTGCTAAGTAGCTTCAGTCGTGTCCAACTCTGTGTGACCCCATAGACGGCAGTCCACCAGGCTCCCCTGTCCCTGGGATTCTCCAGGAAAGAACACTGGAGTGGGTTGCCATTTCCTTCTCCAACGCATGAAAGTGAAAAGTGAAAGTGAAGTCGTTCAGTTGTGTCTGACTCTTAGCGACCCCATGGACTGCAGCCTACCAGGCTCCTCCATCCATGGGATTTTCCAGGCAAGAGTACTGGAGTGGGATGCCATTGCCTTCTCCAATGTAAAGCTAGACACTGTAAAATTTTGAGAGGAAAACACAGGCAGAACACACTTTGACATAAATCACAGCATGGTCTTTTTTTATCTACCTCCTAGAATAATGGAATTAAAAAATAAACAAGTGGGATCTATTTAAACATTATAACTTTTGCGAAGCAAAGAAAATTAAAACAAAAAAAAAACACAACCCTCAGAATGAGAGAAAGTATTTGCAAAAGAAACGATTGACAAGGGATTAATCTCTAAAATACACAAGTGACTCATACAGCTCAGTATCAAAAAAACAACAACCAGATGGGATCTGAATAGACATTTCTCCAAAGGCATAGAGGTGGCTCAAAAACATATGAAAAGATGCTTAATATCACTGATTATTAGAGGAATGCAAATCAAAACTACAGTGAGGTACCACTTTATAGGTCAGAATGGCTGTCATCAAAAAATCTATAAACAAAATATGAAAAGGGCACCCCTTCTACACTATTGGTGGAAATGTAAATTGGTACATCCACTATAGAGAACAGTATGGAGATTCCTCAAAAAACTAAAAATAGCACTATCATATGACCCAACGATTTCACTTTTGGGCATATAACTGGAGAAAACCATAATTTAAGAAAATACAAATACCCCAATATTCACTACAACACTATATATAATAGCTATGACATGGAAGCAACCTAAATGTCCATCAACAGAGGAATGGATAAAGAAGAGATGTTACACATATATACAATGGAATACCAATCAGCCATGGAAAGGAACAAATTAGTGCCATTTGCAGATGTGGTTGGACCTAGAGACTGTCATACAGAGTGAAGTAAGTCAGTAAGAGAAAATTAAATATTGTATAATATTGTGTATTTGTGGGATCTAGAAATATGGTAACGATGAACTTACTCGCAAAGCAGAAATAGAGAGACAAACGTCGAGAACAAACTTATAGATATCAAGAGGGGAAGGAGGGATGGAATGCACTGTCAGATTGGGATTGACATATATACAGTACAATTTATAAAATAGATAACTAATGAGAACCTACTATATAGCAATGAGAACTTTACTCAATGCTCTGTGGTGACTTAAATGGGAAGGAAATGATAGCCTTAGCACTCAATCTTACTTAATCAAGACTAGTTTCTACCTCCATCTCCAAATAAAATTATTTGTAGTGCAAATGTCCCTTCTTTGAATTTAAAAGCCCTTGATTTTTAATCCCTAAGAGAACTATATTTGGGTTTCTACCTGAATCTGTGTGACAGGGATTGCAATTCTTTGATCACAAATAAATGCTTTCTGCTTGACAATTGTCTCCTAGGTTTATTTAGATTGACCATATTAATCTAATAAATCTTGGGAATTTTATCTACTATAAACTTGTATGTTTCCTACTATTTACAGAGCTGGAAGAATACGCTGAATGGATTGTTTGGAGGAATTGCTTTAATCTTACAAACTCAGCTTAGGTATACAGATTAAAATCTAGAATTTGAAGATGCTAAGACTATCATTCATACTTGAAAGTGTGTTTTTAAATACATAAAATGCAAGATAGACAAATTTTACATTAATAAAGCATTCTATGCCATTTAAATGATAATGATTGTGGAAGTTGATGTTAGAAAATAATTTTTGATTATTAATCATCATAATTTTAATCTAATTCTAAAAATCATTTAAAATCATAATTGAATAAAAACATACCAAATGTTAACTAACATTTTGGCCTTTAAGCATCTGCTAGTTTAACA
>NW_011495048.1:6163812-6179513 GCF_000754665.1 Bison bison bison | reverse complement strand
CAACAAAACTATATATATATATATATATATATATATATATATACAGGAAAAAATCCTGTAGCAAAAAGAAAATTATGTTGTAGAAATTATACAGTGATAATTAAGAAAAATAGAAGTTAAGAAGAGGGCTTCTATTTTAAATTGGTATCTCAATACTAGTTCCTAATTTAGCCTAGGCCAGATTTTGTGAAAATACTCCTTAAGCCAATGGAAAAAATTATAACCAAAGAAATTTCTAAAAATTTTCATTTTTAAAGGGGAAATGATACTAGTTGAAACTTGTATACTTCATTGCACTAAAGCCTTTGACTGTGTGGATCACAATAAACTGTGGATAAGTCTTAAAGAGATGGAAATATCAGACTACCTGACCTGCCTCCTGAGAAATCTGTATGCAGGTCAGGAAACAACAGTTAGACCCAGACATGTAACAACAGACTAGTTCCAAATTGGGAAAAGAGTACATCAAGGCTGTATATTGTCACTCTGCTTATTTAACTTATATGCAGAGTACATCATGCAAAATGCTGGGCTGGGTGACTCAGGAGCTGGAATCAAGATTGCTGGGAGAAATATCAATAACCTCAGATGTGCAGAAGACACTACACTAGTTGCAGAAAGCAAAGAGGAACTAAAGAGCTTCTTGATGAAAGTGATAAAAAAAACTTGAAAGAGCTGGTTTAAAACTTAACATTCAAAAAACTAAGATTATGGCATCTAGTCCCATCACTTCATGACAAATAGATGGGGAAAATATGGAAACAGTAGCCAATTTTATTTACTTGGGCTCCAAAATTGCTACGGAAAGCAACCACAGCCATGAAATTAGGAGACACTTGCCCTTTGGAAGATAAACTATGACAAATCTAAACAGCATATTAAAAATCAGAGACATTACTTGGCCAACAGAGGTTCATCTATTCAAAGCTATGGTTTTTCCAATAGTAATGGATGGATGTGAGAGTTGGATCATAAAGAACACAGAGCCCAAAAGAATTGATGCTTTCGAACTGTGGTGCTGGAGAAGGCTCTTGGGAGTACCTTGGGCAGCAAGGAGATCAAATCAGTCAATTCTAAAGAAAATCAACCCTGAATATTCATTGGAAGGACAAATGCTAAAGCTGAAGCCCCAATACTTTGGCCACCTGATGTGAAGAGCTAACTCTTTGGAAAAGACTTTGATGTTGGCAAAGATTAAGGGCAGCAGGAAAAGGGGCAGCAGAGGATGAGATGGTTGGATAGAATCATCGACTCAGTGGACACAGGTTTGAGCAAACTCTGGGAGTACAGACATGGGGCTCTTCATAGCTGTCCCTTCTTTACCTAACAGAAAGCACAAGTATACATAAAGGCAATTCCTTTATGCTACAGTAGTAGACAAATCTGTTGTCTGGACATTCTTTAAGGATAATTTAAAGCAAGACAAGCTACAACAACAACATTGATTCCATGGTTAAGAAAAGAGGAAAATAAAAACTTCATAATTTGAAGTGATCTTATCTCTGAATATGAATGAATCGAAACTTCAGAAGGAAAACACAGAAAACTGATATACCAAATAGATGGTAATAGAGCATGATCCCCATGAATCAGAAGCAGAGCGTAAAATGGAGAAAATAGACTAATTAGGAAAATTAGTCTAAGTAGTAAATTTAAAAGGGAAACAAAAAAGGAAGAATCATAAAGAAAGTAAAAAGGAATAGCAAAAATAGAATCATTAATACAATTTGGAGTAACAACAGACATAATATTTCAGAAAAATGATACAGATAAACATTTTAAAAAAGTAAATTAGGTTATTGAGATGTAATAGGTTAGACATACTAAAGACAACAGTATACTGAAAATTAAAGTTTCCAAAAGAAAAGATGAAAAATTAGAGAAGCAGAAGTTAAAAAGCAATGCTAAATTAGAAAATGATATTTATAAATTATGAAAAAGATTATACATACTAGTTGAAAAACCCATTATCTTCCGGATAGTTTCTTTAACCCATCAACATATCACTGAAACTGAGCCCCTGGGGCTGCCCAAGTACAAAGGCTCTTCCATGGCTCCTGTCTTTGTGTACAGAAAATCTGGTTTCCCGAGCCTCTCTGAATCACAAAAGAGCAGGCTTAAGCAGTTAATGATTAGGACAATAAGGTCACAGAATCTTTCAGTGTCTGATGCACATTTCTAGTTGCTTTACCGATACTATAACTGACACCAGCAGGAAAAAGCTAACTACAAGATAGCCAGCCTGTGTCCACAACATAAGCTGCTCCATCTTGAGCAATATTCAATCTATGGTTAGCACAATTCCAAGAACTGGATTCAAGAGAATGGCAATAACAGTATTGCTCACAATAATCTATATGTTGTGGGCATCAAACTAATTGCAGCTTGCTTTGATCATATATGTAAGTGGGCAACTAAAATTGTCACCAAGTTTATTCTACAGACCTATGTTGCATCGTCCACTCTAAGAATACAGTACCCTGTGTCACCATAAAATTACTGAAGCCAGACCTTTGCCCCAATCCTACAGAACAGAATGATGTCGGACAAGTGAGGATTTGTAATAAGCTTTTTAGCCCATTTAGTGTTTGCCTATTCTGTCTTTCTAAAATCTTAATTATACAAATGAAATCTCTAGGTAACATTTAACCTAACTCCTGATGTATGCTCTACTGAATGCACACAATGCATTGCCTAACTTGTTCATTCTCTTCCTAAATTTAAAGAAGTAGCAATGAAGAATTAAGTAGCTCAAGAGTGACTAGCTCTCACTAGCATTAACCCCCACCAATCCTGCAGGAAAACCATACAGACAAGATAATATCTGAAGAAAAATCATGGGGAGCCTGCATTAATGGAAAACAATGCAGAAACTGACCTCCTGCTTAAGTGTATCCTTTCATTGTACCCTTAGTTGTATCCTTTTATTAAAACCAATAGTCTATGCATGGACTGGACAGAGGTGCACACAGAGTGGTAGCATTATGTATATATTTTTAACTTCCTTTCTTAATTCAGTTCTTTTTTTCTCCTTAACACAAAAGCATATCTTAATTTAGGCTCTAATATAAAACAGGTGATTTTACTTTCAAAAGGAAAATTTAAAAGACAGTGGTGTTATAATCCCCAAATTTATAAACTGTGTGTATGAAAATAGTTTGTTAAATGATTGTATCCTTCATTAGTTACGTATTTACCTCCATGCTTGCCTTATATGCTGCACAATTACCATCTCCCTAGAGGTACTAGGGATCTCTTTAAGAAGACTAGAGATCTCTTCAAGAAAATTAGAGATACCAAGGGAATATTTCATGCAAAGATGGGCACAACAAAGGATAGAAATGGTATGGACCTAACAGAAGCAGAAGATATTAAGAAGAGGTGGCAAGAATACACAGAAGAACTATACAAAAAAAATCTTCATGACCCAGATAACAATGATGGTGTGATCACTCACCTAGAGCCAGACATCCAGAAATGCAAAGTCAAGTAGGCTTTAGGAGGCATCACTATGAGCAAAGCTAGTGGAGGTGAAGGAATTCCAGTTGAGCTAGCTCAAATCCTAAAGGATGATGCTGTGAAAGTGCTGCACTCAATATACCAGCAAGTTTGGAAAGCTCAACAGTGGTCACAGGGCTTGAAAATGTCAGTTTTCATTCCAATCCCAAGAAGGACAAAGTCAAAGAATGTTCAAACTACCACACAACTGCCCTCATCTCACATGCTAGCAAAGTAATGCTCAAAATTCTCCAAGCCAGGCTACAACAGTACATGAACTGTGAACTTCCAGATATTCAAGTTGTACTTAGAAAAGGCAGAGGAACCAGAGATCAAATTGCCAACATCCATCGAATCATCAGAAAAGCAAGAGAGTTCCAGAAAAACATCTCTTTCTGCTTTATTGATTACACCAAAGCCTTTGACTGTGTAGATCACAACAAACTGCGAAAAATTCTTAAACAGATGGGAATACCAAACCACCTTACCTGCCTCCTGAGAAATCTGTGTGCAAATCAAGAAGCAACAGTTAGAAGGAGACATGGAACAATGGACTGGTTCCAAAATTGGAAAAGGAATATGTCAAAGTTGTATATTGTTATCCTGCTTATTCAACTTAGATGCAGAGTGCATCATGAGAAACATTGGGTTGGAGGAAGCACAAGCTAGAATCAAGATTGCCCAGAGAAATATCAATAACCTCAGATATGCAGATGAAACCACCCTTATGGCAGAAAGTGAAGAGGAACTAAAGAGCCTCTTGGTGAAAGTGAAAGAGGAGAGTGAAAAAGCTGGCTTAAAACTGAATATTCAAAAAACTAAGATCATGGCATCTGGTCCCATCACTTTGTGTCAAATAGATGGGAAAACAATGGAAACAGTGACAGACTTTATTTTCTTGGGCTCCACAAACTGCAGATGGGGACTGCAAACATGAAATTAAAAGACATTTGCTCCTTGGAAGAAAAGTTATGACCAACCTAGACAGCATATTAAAAAGCAGAGACATTACTTTGCTAACAAAGGTCCATCTAGTCAAAGCTATGGTTTTTTCAGTAGTCATGTATGGATGTAAGGGTTGGACTACAAAGAAAGCTGAGCACTGAAGAATTGATGCTTTTGGACTGTGGTGTTGAAGACTCTTGAGAGTTCCTTGGACTCCTAAAGGAAATCAGTCCTGAATATTCATTAAAAGGATTGATGCTGAAGCTGAAACTCCAGTACTTTTGCCACTTTAATCAAAGAACTGACTCATTGAAAAAAACCCTGAGGCTGGGAAAGATTTAAGGGGATGACAGAAGATGAGATGGTTGAATGGGATCACCAACTCAATGGAGAAGAGTGTAAGCAAGCTCTGGGAATCGGTGATGGACAGGGAAGCCTGGGTGCTGCAGTCCATGGTGTCACAAAGAGTTGGACATGACTGAGTGATTGAACTGAACTGGAGGTACTATCATAACTCTGATTAACCTTTATCTTAACCATGGTCTTCCAATGCACAGTTGACAAAAAGAGTGTTATTTTATCTCATGCTGATAATAAAACATACAGAATCAAGATTACATGTTTGTGTTTTTAGGAATTGCTCTTTGGAGGCTAATCTGAGTTACTACTGACAACTTGGATTCTGGGGCTTCTACTTAGTCCTAACTGTCTCCAAAGTAGGCATATTGACTGAATTTCATAAGCAATGAATATATAAGATTTTTTTTTCCTGTCCATTTCTGTCTGAAATACTAACATCTCAATGTTTAAAATCTGAGGAAAATCTTTCTTAAATATGAAAAATCCACATTATTCATCTCTTCTGCCATTTTTCATGTTTCTCACAATAGTGTCCCTTCATTCTTTCTCTTGGTCACTTGCTCTCAGTTTATTTAGCTCCTGATCCCTCAGGGAAAACACATGAATTATATCCAGAAGGAAATATTTTCTCATCATAATATTAAGAACAGTTTTGCTTCTCCATCAGTTGACTTTTCCCTGTTAATTTTTTAATGCCTTGTAAGCAGCCTTATATATTTTGTGAACTAAAACAAGTGAAAATTAATGAAAGCATATAAAAGACTGGAAGGAAAATCTGTGTGATTCATGAGACATGGTGGAACCAATAAAAATCCTACTCTACACAAAAGTAAAAGTTTTCATCTCTCCATTGAGTCTGACTCATTGAGCCCCCATGGACTGCAACCCACCAGGCTACTCTGTACATGGAATTCTCCAGGCAAGAATAATGGAGTGGTTGGAGTGGGTAGCCATTCCCTTCTCCAGGGAATGATCTTCCCTACACAGGGATTGAAATCATGTCCCCTGCATTGCAGGAGGATTCTTTATTGTCTGAGCCACTATGGAAGCCCAGTCTACACACATGTGAATGTTACCATCATCAATAACAGTAAGTATTAAGTGATATCTTTCCCAGTCATCACATACTATTTATTTCATATAGGTGAACATTTATTTGACAATTTTATTTAGATGGTTGAATTAATACCCAAGGAGGTCTCATAGCTTTCACAGTCCAAACTAGGATTACTATCTAAGTCACTACACAATATGGCCTTACTTATAATTTTAGCTTTTTTTTCTTCTTGTCACACTATGTACTAAATATGATATCAGTTCAGTTCAGTTCAATCGCTCAGTCGTGTCCGACTCTTTGCGACCCCATGAATCGTAGCACGCCAGGTCTCCCTGTCCATCACCAACTCCTGAAGTTCACTCAAACTCATGTACATTGAGTCGGTGATGCCATCCAGCCATCTCATCCTCTGTCGTCCCCTTTTCCTCCTGCCCCCAATCCCTCCCAGCATCAGAGTCTTTCCTAATGAGTCATCTCTTCGCATGAGGTGGCCAAAGTATTGGAGTTTCAGCTTTAGCATCATTCCTTCCAAAGAACACCCAGGACTGATCTCCTTTAGGATGGACTGGTTGGATCTCCTTGCAGTCCAAGGGACTCTCAAGAGTCTTCTCCAACACCACAGTTCAAAAGCATCAATTCTTCGGCACTCAGCTTTCTTCACAGTCCAACTCGCACATCCATACATGACCACTGGAAAAACCATAGCCTTGACTAGACGGACCTTTGTTGGCAAAGTAGTGTCTCTGCTTTTCAATATGCTATCTAGGTTGGTCATAACTTTCCTTCCAAGGAGTAAGTGTTTTTTAATTTCATGGCTGCAGTCACCATCTGCAGTGATTTTGGAACCCAAAAAAATAAAGTCTAACACTGTTTCCACTGTTTCCCATCTATTTCCCATGAAGTGATGGGACCGGATGCCATGATCTTCGTTTTCTGAATGTTGAGCTTTAAGCCAACTTTTTCACTCTCCTCTTTCACTTTCATCAAGAGGATCTTTAGTTCCTCTTCACTTTCTGCCATAAGGGTGGTATCATCTGCATATCTGAGGTTCTTGATATTTCTCCTGGCAATCTTTATTCCAGCTTGTGCTTCTTCCAACCCACAATTTCTCATGATGTACTCTGCATATAAGTTAAATAAACAGGGTGACAGTATACAGCCTTGATGTACTCTTTTCACTATTTGGAACCAGTCTGTTGTTCCATGTCCAGTTCTAACTGTTGCTTCCTGACCTGCATATCTGTTTCTCAAGAGGCAGGTCAGGTGGTCTGGTATTCCCATCTCTTTCAGAATTTTCCAGTTTATTGTGACCCACACAGTCAAAGGCTTTGACATAGTCAATAAAGCAGAAGTACGTGCTTTTCTGGGACTTTTTTGCTTTTTCCATTATCCAGCTCATGTTGGCAATTTGATCTCTGGTTCCTCTGCCTTTTCTAAAACCAGCTTGAACATCTGGAAGTTCACGGTTCACGTATTGCTGAAGCCTGGCTTGGAGAATTTTGGGCATCACTTTACTAGCATGTGAGATGAGTGCAATTGTGTGGTAGTTTGAGCATTCTTTGGCATTGCCTTTCTTTGGGATTGGAATGAAAACTGACCTTTTCCAGTCCTGTGGCCACTGCTGAGTTTTCCAAATTTGCTGGTATATTGAGTGTAGCACTTTCACAGAATCATCTTTCAGGATTTGAAATAGCTCACCTGAATTCCATCACCTCCACTAGCTTTGTTCATTGTGATGACATGGGGTAGTAATTAACCACTCTGAACCTTTAGTGTACATATATGTGAAATAGACAGAATGGTGACATTTCTTCAAAGGTTATCTTAAAGAATGAATGAGACAATGTCAGGTAAGCGCTGAGTTAATGTGTGATCATACTGCTCCCCAGTACATGGTTGTTACTACATTAACACAACTATTGGTTGTTGTGGTGTTAGTACACTTAGTCCAGTAGCCATTATAATAAACCTGAGAGGTAAGAGCTATATCCGTCTAGGTTTCCCCTCTGACATCTACTCATACTAAGCCTCAAGTACCTTTTAATTTGACTTTTTTTTTTTCATTCATTTCTTCGTCTGAATTCATTCACTTCTCCAGAGAACTCCTTTCACTCATTCAACAAATCTTTGTTGAGTGTTTATCATGTGATCAGAACTGTGGAAAGAGGTGTTGAAGTTCGAGTGGTATGGAATTCAGGACACTAACCTGTGTGTGACAAAGTCTGAGCCACAGTCAGACCCTGCTAGTGACAATCACCATGCTTGTTCTAATTCATGACTTTTATTTCTTCCCTGTCAAAATAAGATATATAAAAGGTTTTGTCTTCTTGGGAATGTTAATTACAACTTCCATCTCTGATGTGCTTAATTACTCAGTCATGTCTGACTCTTTGTAACTCCATGGAGTGTAGCCTGCCTGTCTTCTCTGTCCATGGGGATTCTCCAGGCAAGTATACTGGTGTGGATTGCCATGCCATCCTCCAGGCAATCTACCCAACCCAGGGATTGAACCCAGGTCTCCCACATTGCAGGTGGTTTCTTTACCATCTGAGTCACCAGGGAAGCCCTTAAAGTTTTCTGGTTTCAGCCAAATCTACCAATAACCCTGTGACAATTACACTTTATCAGGAGAAGAATAAAAGACATTGTAGTTTTGAGCAGGTGATTAACACTTTCAGTTTTATATTTTAGAAACATTTACCTGGGGCAGGTAAATTATAGAAGGGGCAGGACGGAAGGTATATATATATATACACACACACACACACAACTTAAAAGTTGCAATTTTTATATTGTTTGGAGACCTTAATGAAGACTACAGCCCAGAAGACAGCTGCTCAGATACCACTGAGAAACTGATCTGAAAAGGTAAGGGAAAAGTCAGGATATACAGAAGTTTTGCTGGAAAAAAAAATGTGGTTGAATATCAAACCATCATTGTTAATTTACAAAAACCGACAACAAACACACACAGCTCAAGTTCATGATGTTAGTGCTTTTCTTTTCATGGGAAGATGTAAGAATGACTTATTGAAAATTATTCCTTTGATATGCATCTTAACTATTAGCTTCCCTGATGGCTAAGTTGGTAAACAGTCTGCTTGCAGTATGGGAGAACTTCATCCTCTGGAGAAGGAAATGGCAATCCACTCCAGTATTCTTGCCTGGAGAATTCCATGGACAGAGGAGCCTGGTGGGCTTCAGTTCATGATGTCACAAAGAGTCAGACACTGAGTGGCTAATACCTTCTTCCTTAACTATCTCTGGTTGATTCCTGTGTTATCCTGAATTCCCCCTAGGGCACACCTGGGGGTGGCTGCAGGGTCTGAGGGCTTGAAGGAAGACAGCAAATGTTTTTTACCAGAAAGGTAGGCAACATTATTTGTTTACTTAACTGACAGGCAAGCAACTTATTATTTTTTGGCCACACCTTGCATAGTGACAGCTGGGTGCTGTGCTCAGCCATGTCTGACAGCCATGGACTGTCACTTGCCAGGCTCTTCTGTCCATGGAATTTTCCAGGTAAGAATACTGGAATGGATTGCCATTTATTACTGCAGGGGATCTTCGGATCTTCCTGATCCAGGGAACAAACCCGTATCTCTTTCGTCTCCTGCATTGGCAGGCAAATTCTTTACCACTAGCACTATATGGGATGACATCTTAGCATATGTACCCTAACCTACTCAGAAGCTAGCACTTCACACTGCTGATCTGATTTGTTTCCCCATTTTATCTTCTCACTCCTGACATGCATAGTGGTTTCAACCAAAAGCTAGGTTATATTAAGACAGATTGTATTACCCTAATATTATCTCCACAGAAAGTGGCTCTGTTTCTTCCCTTTCCTAAAAACTGCCTGGTAGTAATTTCCTGATTCATTTCACAGAACGAATTCAGTGAGAACTGAAGTGACAGGTAAGAAGTGAATTTATTTAGAAAGAAACACACTTCACAGATGGTGTGGGCCATCCTAGAATGCAAGAGTGTCCCTCAGAAGGCATGGTTACTTTTCATAGGCTGGGTAATTTCATAGGCTAAGTCAGATAAATATTCCAACTATTTTGAGGAACAGGTGGGGATTTCCAGGAGCTGGACCGCCTCCCACTTTTTGGTCTTTGATGGTTGGCCTCAGAACTGCCATGGTGCCTGTGGGTGGGTCATTTAGCTCGCTGATGTGTTACAATGTGTGTATACTGAGACTTAAGGTCTAGTGGAAATGGACTAGTTCCCTATCTTGGACCTATTTTGTTCTTATCAGTTTATGTTGTCATCTTTTTATGACAGCAATTTATGTTGTCATCTTTTAAAGTTTGTGCCCTATCCCCTTCCCTCCTATTTCAATTCTCCACAATTTATTTTTGCATTCTATCACAACTGCCTTAGAGGAAATCTTGAATCTTACTATTAATACTATTGAGAGCCATTTGCAAAAAAAGTCAATATGCTCAGTGATTACAAAGAAACATATATTTAATATAAAAACCTTTAAATTTTAAAATGAAGGACAGATTTAGCTATTATTTCATAAAATGATAAGAACTAGAAATGGTCTATGGACCCCACATTGAAGCAAGAACTATTATTATTTTGGCACAATTATTTGTTTTTATATTAGATTTATATCTTACTACTTTACATTTGGAATTCATTTTTTATGATTTCTGATTAAAATTTTACTTCCAAGATGTGAGTTTGCAGTGATGACTAGAAGAGTATATCTATTTCTCTCTCCTCCTCTATTGCTCCTCTGGTGCACAGAAAATGAGCCCATTTCTGTTTAGCTCTTTTTTCCTCCTAGATGACTTAGACAGTATGTCTAAAATAGTTTTTATATGATTTCACCTGTTCTCATTTCTGATGAGTCTTTTATCTTTCATTTTATGAGGTGTTGCTAGGCAATGTCTAAACTATCCTTTATTTCTTGTGATTCCTTAGCTCCTCGATGTTACAGAATAAGTTTTGAGTAGAGGGCACAGAAACACAATATGCCATTTCTACCCTGTGTTTGAATTTCTCTTGATCCCAGACTAACCAAGCTTAAGATGAAGGGAATGGGGTACTATTTGTTTAAAGATTTATTAGCAAAAATTCTACCTAACAGTTCAAACATAGGGAGAAACATAATTACATGTGTGGATTGTCAGCTGCCTCCTGAATTCCTCTGTGTCTCACGGGACAGAATAAAAATGGCAATTATAGTTCAAATTTCAGAGGGGATTGTTTTGATAGCTTTAGCAATAGCTTTCTTATTTTTTACAAAGTTATGTTCATAAAAGAATGTCTGTGGTAATTTTTGCAATATTACACTTTGTTAGCAGTAATTACTACTTAATATAATCTATGTGACATAATGACATAAAAAAGCTTTCTGAGACATACACTATTTCAGGGTAAAACCTCATGAAATATCATTCTTATTTATGAAATATTTTGTGGTAATATTTTATCTAGTAATATCTACTTAATTTTAGCAATAGTTTATTTCTCTAGCTATGACATATTTTTCAAATTTAATTTCTTTATTGCATAAATTTAAAATCAGAAATTATCAACATTCAATGGTTATACAATTCCAGAGCATAAGAATCATCCATTTTCTTAAAAACCTGTTTGGATATGCAAATTTAAATAGAAAAGTACTCTTGCAAAGAAGTGTCTATTTCAGAGAATATTGAAAATGTGTAGTATGATTTTTTTATAAAGGTTTATATCTTCTCTGTTAACTTTACACAAACCAAAAAATTCAATTAACTTTAAAAAAGACAAAGCCTTACATGTATAGGCATGTATCCTGTTTAAAAGAAGAAAAAGATAAGAAAAAGTCTATCTATTTAGAGTTGTTTAACATGTTTTTCAGTTTACTGAAACTGGATATTTACCACAGTTTACATGTTTCTTTTAATTTAATACTATTGCTAGTTTTAAAGATGATGTAGAAAACAGGATATCACAGAATGCCAATTGATATCTGAATCAGTCAGATAAGATAACTGATAAACATGAAATGAACATATGAATGTGTACATTAAATATAGCTCTCAAATCCTTATATAAGGTGGAGTAGTTAATAAATGATACACATGTGTGTTGTATTTGATTTACATACACCACAGCAGCCACCAATTACTGAGCATTTGATGCCCAAAGTTCAGTCTTTGTATAAACCATTGCCAAATCAAATCTTGGAGACAGAGTTTTGGGTGAAGTAGAAAAGGATAGCATTATTGTTTTGCCAGGCAAAGCAGGACAAAGTGGGCTCCTGCTTCAAAAATCCATCGCTCCCAACCTGGGAGGAGGATATGGTGAGGAATTTTACAGCAATAGTTCAAGGGTGAGAGTGTGCTGACAAGATTAGGGTGTGTTCCAGGTTTCAGGTGGTTGGTCTCCTAATCTTGGTGAACTTCTCTGGTTTTTGTAATCTTGCCTCAGGTGGTTTCTTACTTCTTTTCCTTGATTAGCAACTATTAAAATCTGCCCTTTGGAACTCAGGGAAGGTTATGAAGACTGGAGTCTTGCCTACAGAAACGGGGATAAAAAAGGCTTCTGTGACCAGGAGCCCCACAGAGTCCTCCTAGGTTACACAATTCCTTTGTGCTAGACACTGTACTAAGTGGTATGTATAATTATTATAATTTATTCATAAGTCTACCTATCTCCTGAGAAACATGTATACAGGTCAAAAAACAGCACTTAGAACCAGACACGAAACATCAGACTGTTCAAAATTAGGAAAGCAGTATGTCAAGGCTGTATATTGTTACCTTTCATATTTAACTTATATGCAGAGTATATCATGCAAAATGCCAGACTGGACTGATCATGAGCTGGAATCAAAATTGCCAGGAAAAATATCAATAACCTCAGATATGCAGATGATACCACTCTAATGACAGAAAGTCCAATAATTTGGCCACCTGATGTGAAGAGCTGACTCATTGGAAAAGACCCTGATGCTGGTAAAGATTGAGGGCAGGAGAAGAAGGGAATGACAGAGGATGAGATGGTTGGATGGCATCACTGACTCAATGGACATGGGTTTGGGTGGACTCCAGGAGTTGGTGATGGACAGGGAAGCCTGGCATGCTGCTGCAGTTCATGGGGCTGCAAAGAGTCGGACACGACTGAGTGACTGGACTGAACTAAACTGAACAGAAAGAGGAACTAAAGAGCCTCTTGAAGAAGGTGAAACAGATGAATGAAAAAGCTGGCTTAAAACTCAACATTCAGAAAACTAAGATCAAGGCATCCAGTCTGATTACTTCATGGCAAATAGATGAGAAAAAGTGGAAACAGTGGAAGATTTCATTTTCTTGGGCTCTAAAATCACTGTGGTTGATGACTGCAGCCATGAAATTAAAAGACTCTTGCTTCTTGGAAGAAAAGCTATGACAAACCTAGCATGAGTGTGTGCTACGTTGCTTCAGTCATGTCAAACTCTGTGCAGCCCTACAGACCCATAGCCTGCCAGGTTCCTCTGACCATGGAATTTTCCAGGCAAGAATATTGGAGTGGATTTCATGCCCTAATCGAGGAGATCTTCCTGACTCAGGGATCAAACCCACTTCTTTTATGTATCCTACATTGGCAGGCAGATTCTTTACCACTAGTGACACCTGGAGTATTAAAGAGCAGAGAGATCACTTTGCTGAGAAAGGACCTTATAGTCAAAACTATGATTTTTCCAGTAGTAGTGTATGGATGTGAGGGTTGGACCATAAAGAAGGCAGAGCACCAAAGAATTGATGCTTTTGAATTGTGGTGCTGGACAAGACCCTTGAGAATCCCTTAGACAACAAGGAGATCAAACCAGTCAATCCTAAAGGAAATCAACCCTAAATATTCATTGAAAAGACTGAAGCTGAAGTTGAAGCTTCAATACTTTGGTCACTTGATGCAAAGAGCCTACTCATTGGAAAAGACCCTGATGTTTGGAACAATTGAAGGCAAATGGAGAAGAGGGTGACAGAGGAAGAGGTGGTTAGATAGCATCACTGACTCCATGGACCGATATTTGAGCAAACTCTGTGAGATAGTTAGGACAAGGAAATCTGGTTTGCTGCAGGCCATAGGGTCCCAAAGAGTCAGACATGACTTAGCAACTGAGCAACCGAACAACAACTTATGTGCTATTTATTATAAACTTTATATTATTGTTGAAGAATTGAACCACATATTAAGTAAATGAGCCCAGAATGGCCCATCTAATCTTTAGGCAGAACTTTGGTAGAACTTAGCCCTAATCCATAGGCTGTAATGCTGAACTGTCTCAACTCTTAATTATTTTGTCCTCTACCTTCTATATAAAAGTACTTCAAGAATCTGACCAAAGTTTAAAATATTTCTATTTTTCACCAAATAGTATCACTGAAAGTTTAGCTCGAGTCTTCAAGGTATGATGACAGTTATGATTGAATAAAATGACTTGTGAATAATCATTTGTACAATTAGATATAAAATAATCCCACATTTTCTTGAAGACATCACTTTCATGTGCTCTATTAGACTTCATGGGCCTCAAACAAACTCAAAAAAAAGTCTTTATCAAAACATGTCCTCTCACTTGGTGACAATGTGTTATGTCTCCATGTATCTGCCAACATGTTTCCGTTGAAAAGTTAAAGGGTTTCTTTTCAATAAATTACAATGATACTTCTTTACATTTCTGTAGAGAACATCTAAAGAATAAACATCTCTGAGGATAAATATCTCCACAGGGAGACTCGATGTGTTTTACAATAGATCAGTTCAGTTCAGTTCAGTCACTCTGTCATTTGCGACTCTTTGCGAACCCATGAATTGCAGCACGCCAGGCCTCCCTGTCCATCACCAACTCCCAGAGTTCACTCAAACTCATATCTATCGAGTCGATGATGCCATCCAGCCATCTCATCTGTCGTCCCCTTCTCCTCCTGCCCCCCAATCCCTGCCGGCATCAGGGTCTTTTCCAATGAGTCAACTCTTCACATGAGGTGGCCAAAGTATTGGAGTTTCAGCTTTAGCATCAGTCCCTCCAATGAACACCCAGGACTGATCCTTTAGGATGGACTGGTTGGATCTCCTTGCAGACCAAGGGACTCTCAAGAGTCTTCTCCAGCACCACAGTTCAAAAGCTTCAATTCTTTGGCACTCAGCTTTCTTCACAGTCCAACTCTCACATCCATACATGACCACTGGAAAAACCATAGCCTTGACTAGACGGACTTTTGTTGGCAAAGTAATGTCTCTGCTTTTGAATATGCTATCTAGGTTGGTCATAACTTTCCTTCCAAGGAGTAAGTGTCTTTTAATTTCATGGCTTCAATCACCATCTGCAGTGATTTTGGAGCCCCCCAAAATAAAGTCTGACACTGTTTCCACTGTTTCTCCATCCATTTGCCATGAAGTGATGGACCAGATGCCATGATCATAGTTTTCTGAATGTTGAGCTTTAAGCCAACTTTTTCACTCTCCTCTTTCACTTTCATCAAGAGGCTTTTTAGTTCCTCTTCACTTTCTGCCATAAGGGTGGTGTCATCTGCATATCTGAGGTTCTTGATATTTCTCCTGGCAATCTTGAATCCAGCTTGTGCTTCCTCCAGCCCAGTGTTTCTCATGATGTACTCTGCATATAAGTTAAATAAACAGGGTGACAATATACAGCCTGGACGTACTGCTTTTCCTATTTGGAACCAGTCCAAACATGGATCATTGTTCCAAGTCCAGTTCTAACTGTTGCTTCCTGACCTGCATACAGATTTCTCAAGAGGCAGATCAGGTGGTCTGATATTCCCATCTCTTTCAGAATTTTCCACAGTTTATTGTGATCCACACAGTCAAAGACTTTGGAATAGTCAATAAA
>NW_011495048.1:6147349-6163524 GCF_000754665.1 Bison bison bison | reverse complement strand
CTTTTTTCCAGTCCTGTGGCCACTGCTGAGTTTTCCAAATTTGGTGGCATATTGAGTGCAGCACTTCACAGCATCATCTTTCAGGATTTGGAATAACTCAACTGGAATTCCGTTACCTCCACTAGCTTTGTTCGTAGTGATGCTTTCTAAGGCCCACTTGACTTCACATTCCAGGATGTCTGGCTCTAGGTCAGTGATCACACCATCGTGATTATCTGGGCCGTGAAGATCTTTTTTGTACAGTTCTTCTGTGTATTCTTGCCACCTCTTCTTAATATCTTCTGCTTCTGTTAGGTCCATACCATTTCTGTTCTCTATCAAGCCCGTCTTTGCATTAAATGTTCCCTTGGTATCTCTAATTTTCTTGAAGAGATCTCTAGTCTTTCCCGTTCTGTTTTTCCCTCTATTCTTTGCACTGATTGCTGAGGAAGGCTTTCTTATCTCTTCTTGCTATTCTTTGGAACTCTGCATTCAGAGGCTTATATCTTTCCTTTTCTCCTTTGCTTTTCACTTCTCTTCTTTTCACAGCTATTTGTAAGACTTCCTCAGACAATAGATAATAAGATAGTTTTATATGGACAGGATTTTATTTTTCCAGACTCGATTTTAGAAATAGATGGTTCAGTAGCAAATATTCTGCTACTACATGAAAAAGAAGCAATGTTCCAATTCCTTTTGTCATGAGACTGAATTTTGAAGACTCTATTGCTTATCTCAGGAATCTTTGTTTTGTTCTAAAGTTGAAAGTAATTATATCTCACCATTCATAATGTGGTAATGAAGAAAACTTAATTGTTATATAAATATATATATTTTCCTTATCAACAAAGCCTGTCTGTATTATTACAACTATGTAGACTGTTATATTAAAAATTTAATGGTTATTACTATATTCGTTTTCTTAATTTGCACTTCAGCTAGATTGAATATTTTCTTCTAATTCATTCAAAGGAAAATATTTTTATACATTTTGAACATTTATGTTTAAATTTTTTATAAATTTTTTATGCATCATCTTCTATACATTTTAGAAACCATACTAAGTGCTTCTCATAGACTTTAATCGTCAGCAAGTACTTATCACTATTAGGTTACAATAATATTAGTAGTAAAGCAAGATAATTTAAAGTGCCAACAAAATTCCATTTTTTTGCTTCAAAATGAATATGCTAATGACATGTTTATTCAATTTATTTTTCCTCTGGAATGATAACAGCAGGACACTTTCTGATGAATGTAAGATTAATTAATCAATTGCAAACTTCATAACATTAGACTGTAGAGAGGACCACTTAATGCATTCTTAGTTCATTATTTGGTCCATAAGCTATCACAGTGGTTTTCAACTCTGGTTTTGCATAAAAACCACCTCTAGAATTTTCAGAAAATAGCTATTCTTGGATTCCAGCATTTAAGATATTAAGTTTGGAGTAAGATCTGGGAATTGATTTTAAAATTTCCTTTAGTGGTTCTCCTATGAAATAATTTTTAGAACCACTTGTCTGTCTTAATTAGATTATCCTCTTTTGAGAATGGATCCATAGGGAACACATGGTGATATTACTTCTGGTGACAATCCACTTGTCTATTGATCTTGGATTACTCAAAGGAAGAATTTACTCTTCTTGTGAGTTTCCCAAAGATCACATGCTCATTCATCATACTTAATGTGCAAGGGTTCTGTAGAATAGAAATTTTAATATATCACCTACTTTGGGGAATGATATAATAGTTTTTTTTTTTTTTTTAAAGAAGAAGAAGCATCAGCAGCTCATTTTCTAAGTGGTAAAGCCTTTAACACATGATCTTGTGTCAGTCCTAAAGTAGCACAGTTGTTGTTCAGTCGCTCAGTCATGTACGACTCTTTGCGACCCCACGGACTGCAGCATGCCAATCTTCCCTGTCCTTCCTTATCTCCTGGAGTCTGCTCAGACTCACATTGAGTCGATGATGCCATTCAATTGTCTCATTCTCTGTCATTCCCTTTCCGTCTTACTTTCCCAGCATCAGAGTCTTTTCCAGTAAGTCACCTCTTCGCATCAGGTGGCTAAAGGTTTGGAGTTTCAGCTTCAGCATCAGTCCTTCCAATGAATGTTCAAGACTGATTTCCTTTAGGGTTAACTGGCTTGATCTCCTTGCTGTCCAAGGGACTCTCAAGAGTCTTTTCTAGCACTACAGTTTGAAGGAATCACTTCTTTAGCACTCAGCCTTTTTATTGTCCAGGTCTCAAATACATACATGACTACTAGGAAAACCATAGGTTTGACTATATAGACATTTGTTGACAAAGTAATGTCTCTGCTTTTTAATATGCTGTCTAGGCTTGTCATAGCATTTCTTCCAAGGAGCAATAATCTTTAAATTTCATGGCTGCAGTCACCATCTGCAGAGATTTTGGAGCCCCAGAAAATAAAGTCTCTCACTGTTTCCATTGTTTCTCCATCTATTTGCCATGTAGTGATGAGACCAGATACCATGATCTTCGTTTTTGAAGGTTGAGTTTTAAGCCAACTTTTTCACTCTCCTCTTTCACTTTCATCAAGAGGCTCTTTAGCTCCTCTTCACTTTCTGCCATAAGGGTGGCGTCATCTGCATATCTGAGGTTATTGATATTTCTCTCAGCAATCTTGATTCCAGTTTGTGATTCACTCAGCCTGACATTTTGCATCATGTACTCTGCATATAAGTTAAGTAAGGAAGGTAACAATATACAGTCTTGATGTACTCCTTTCCCATTTTGTACCAATCTTTTGTTTCATGTTTGTTTTAAATGTTGTTTCTTGATTTGCATACAAGTTTCTCAGGAAGCAGGTAAGTTCACCTGGTATTTCTGTCTCTAAGAATTTTCCACAGTTTGTTGTGATCCACAGTTTCAAAGGTTTTAGCATAGTCAATGAAGCAGAAGTAGATATTTTTCCGGAATTCTTTTGCTTTCTCCATGATACATTGGATGTTGGCAATTTGATTGCTGGTTCCTTTGCTGTTTTAAATCCAGCTTGTACATCCAGAAGTTCTCAGTTCACATACTGTTGAAGCCTAGCTTGAAGGATTTTAAGCATTATTTTGCTAGCATGTGAAATTAGGGCAATTGTATGGTAGTTTGAATATTCTTTGTCATTGCCCTTTTTTGTGCTTGGAATGAAAACTGACCTTTTTCAGTCCTGTGACCACTGCAGAGTTTTCAAATTTGATGGCATATTGAGAGCAGCACTTTAACAGCATCATCTTTTAGTATTTGAAATAGCTCAGCTGGAATTCCATCACCACCACTAGCTTTGTTCATAGTGATGCTTCCTAAGGCCCACTTGACTTTGCATTCCAGGATGTCTGGCTCTAGTTGTCTGGCTCTAAAGTACATTGTAATCAGAAGGGATTGTTAGTTTAGATAACTCGGAGAACTTAAAATTAATGAACTAAGAACAGGGGGTTCACTACAAGGGCTACATTATTATTAATTTATTTTAAAGTTCCATTATCTGATTCTGTTATAAGGCCAAAATGGTCTGAGAGTCTTCGATATGATTGCATTCACAGATAACATATAGGGGTCTCTTAAAAAGACTGTAGCCAAACTTAGTAGAAGAGCCCCTAGGTATAAATAGACCAAGGAACAAACCAGGCTTATTTAATCCCTCATCCCAAAGTGCAGAAAAAGAGAAGTAAGCACTAACTAGTTCATACATGAGGAGAGTCCCTAAGATCAACCTACTAAAGCCTGTTTGTGGTTTTCTCTTTTCGCTATTTCTCACTGTATAGATAGAACTGCTAGACAGAAGGCATTAAATTCATCAGGTATACAGTGAAATGTGGTGACCATAGAATAACTGGACTGCTCTCTGTAAGTAAAATAATCAGTCTCATTACATCTTACCAAACTTTTAATACATCTAAATAGGTCAAACTGTCTCTTCTTTTTATATACTGTGATGTAAAACTCATGTAAGAGAGGCATTTTTAAAACAGTAAAAGATGGAAAAGAGTTTCTGTAACCCCCTTAAGGCAATATGTGTGAAGAGACTGTCCAGAAAGAAGTGAAAGAAATATGTAGGGGGGAAAAGCAGCAAGATTTATTAATGACAGAATGCCAGGATACTAGTGGACTTTATATTCATTACCTAATGGAGCTGTGATGAAGACTTGGGGGCACTGAACTTTCTCTTCTGTGCTGATTCCAGCTTTCAGTTTATGAAACAAAAAGGGACCTGGAACAGGCTCTACCCCCATCAGAGCACTCAGAAAGAACCAATTCTGCCAACATCTTGATCTTGAACTTCTAGCATCCAGAACTCTTAGAAAATAAATTTCTGTGGTTTAAGTCACCCAGTCTGTGGTAGTTGTTATGATCGCCCTAGCAAATTAATCTAATGATGGTAAACTCATATAATTGAATTTGTTATTTTATCAATATTATTGGAAAAGAGGAATTTGCTGAAACTGTCAACACAGAATGTAAAGTACTGATCAACACACAACCTCATATCTCTTTTATAGTTTAAGGAAAAATATATGTTTAAATAGGAAAAATTATAAGTAGCAGAAAGCTTTTTGATTAAAAGAAGATAAGCTCTTTTTTTAGGGAAAATGTTTTTATTTTTTTATAGGGAGAAAACAATTACTGAGAAATAAGCTACTTTTATATCTCATATAAGAAGATACTCAAGATATGTTCTTAAAATAATATATAAAATAATCACATTTGCTTTAAATTAAACAGAAAAAATGACAATATTTTCAGTTCTATAAACAGTTGGCTAAATTTGTAACAAGTGGCAGTAATATAAGTATGGTTTATAGTATAACTATACTATGGCTAGGAATCCTAGTATTATTACAAATATATAAAGTTGATTATACCCTAAAAATAAGATGATTTTTATCACCTACAGTTATTTTATGTCTATAAATTTTTCATGACAAATAAATGTACTTTAATTGCAACCTTGAAATGTTACTTAGATGGAGCTGAGTGATTAAATACAGAAAATAATTGTATATAGTGAATGCTTGTTTTGATTTTTCCAGTTTTAAAATATAGATGATATTAAAATATAAATCTTGTGTGTATTACCCACTGCAACTGAGCTCAATTCTTTTCTAGTGTCATTTTGAGTTCCCTGTTGCCATAGTTGCTGCTAAGAAAATACATTTTTCTAAAAGATTTATAAATAATGATTGCAATGTTTTTAGCTCTTTGTAGTGAAATACAATATCCGATGCCTCTGAGAAGAATATAAATCCAAGCACTAGGGAGCCATTCAGGTCACACTTGAGTCTTGTTACAAGTAGGGCAAGAAAAGTGTCTCACTGGTATCCATTAATGTGTACTCTCCTGCCCACTCAAAAGATAAATTCCATGTATTTAGGTTCAGAAAAAATATATAAGACTGTCTTTAAGCTTTACATCTGCTTTTGTTACTCCAACATCTTGTCAAACAGAAAAAGATTGCATTTATTAACCCTTCTCTTTTCTAACATTACTTACTCTCGTCATTCTTCTAAATGCTAAGTTAAAATATTTAATTTATGTGAACATGTTTTGCCAAGTGCATTCTTAATTCTCTGAATATTAGGTAAATTCTAATTTTTTACTATAATAAGGAATCAAAGTTACCTATATTTGATAAACTGATTTTCATTATGTCTTTTCATATGAGATGTAAATTAATATTCAAAGATCCTTTGCTCCTCATTTCCCTCCAAACAAGCCACTATTTACTAATTGAATAATTGTTTGCTATTCCACATATAGTGTATGCTATCTGAAAGAGCAAATGTACCAAAAAAAAAAAAACAAGAAAACAGAGGATGCCAATAAAAATAACATAAAAGACTAGCATCTAGGAAAAAGGAAAAATTGAATGTTTCTGATATACACACACATAAATACACATATCTGATATACATGTCAGCAGTATATACACATTGATTATGTAGATTGTTTAGATTATGAAGCAGTAACAAAATCAAATTTGCATGGGCTGAAAAAACAAAGGTTTGTTCCTTCCTCACATTTATACTCAACTCTGTTCAGTGAAAGAGTTTGCTTTCCTTAGCCACTCTGGGACCCCTAAGACTGCTGAAGTTCCATAGTGTTATAACACCTCCATCTCATCATAAAATTTCAGAGTTCACTGAGGGCTTCCCTGATGGCTCAGTCAGTAAAGAATCCGCCTGCAATGCAAGAGATGCAGGTTCAATCCCAGGGTCGTAAGATCCCCTGGAGAAGGAAACAGCAACCCACTCCAGTATTCTTGCAGGGCAAATCCAATGGACAGAGGAGCCTGGCGGGCTATGTATTCCACAAGGTCACAAGAGTCAGACATGACTTAGCCATTAAACCATCACGGTGGTAGGGGAAGAGAAGGTTAGTGCTGCAGGCTCTCACATGAGCAATTAAATGCTTTGGCAATAGTATATTACTCACAGTTGGTCAAATCACCTTGACTAATTAAAGGTGATGAAGTAATATTCCTTCCATATGTCTAAAAAGAGAGTGTCTATCAATAAACATTAGAAAGATCAATCACAATGTTTTGCACAACTATTCATTCTCTTACTACTTCTCTTCTGTTTTTTATGTCTTATTTATATCTTGCCCAAGAGTGTCAGTAATAATGTTATCATTTTTATGTTAATAGATACCTATATTATCACCTTAGTGGTTTTCTGATTTTCCATTATATAGATTTCAAAAAAAAATGTTCCATTTTATCCATTCACCCGTTTCCCTGTTTTTTCTTTTAATAGGTTGAAATATGGGTCACAGCGCTTTGTACATGGTGTATCTAATGAATCATACAGGTTACAATTCTCCTTCTGGTCTTGTGTATGTTTGCGTATGGCACCCCTAAGTTCTCAAAACCTGTTAGCTCTTATTATTAATACTTTTGGTCACAATCACTTTTTATCATTTGAGTTTCATTTTTAGTATATATAGTGATGCTATGCTATGCTAAGTCACTTCAGTCGTATCCAACTCTGTGTGACCCCATAGACGGTAGCCTACCAGCCTCCCCGTCCCTGGGATTCACCAGGCAAGAGTACTGGAGTGGGTTGCCATTTCTTTCTCCAATGCATGAAAGTGAAAAGTGAAAGTGAAGTCGCTCAGTCGTGTCCGACTCTTAACGACCCCATGGACTGCAGCCTACCAGGCTCCTCCATCCATGGGATTTTCCAGGCAAGAGTACTGGAGTGGGGTGCCATTGCCTTCTCCATATATAGTGAAAACTCTTCCATTTCTTCTTTGACGTTTTTCCCTCCTGATTTTACATTTTGGTACTATTTCTCCAAAATGTCATATTTTCCAATAGGATCCCATGATAATATGAAAAGGAAAGGAATTAAGTACACAAGCTCACAGTGTATTCATTTGTGAATTTTTTTTTTTAGTGCAAAATTTTTTAATAAAAATTTTCCTCTTGACAAGATGTGGTAAATTCTGAAAGCATACTGGACTTACACGTGATCTGGATTTAGCTTACAATTCTATTAATAACTAAGGATGTGTTTTTAAGAAATAATCTATTAGAGTTAAATATTTATTATATCATTCAAATAAATCAGTGAGTAACAAAAGTAGCTAAGATGTATTATGATAAATAGAAAAATGCAGAGAGCATGTTAAAATATAATGGACTGTTAATACAGGTTTGTTTGTTTTCTTTTCCCCACATTTTCTCTTTTCTGAAATTTTAAACCACACAGAAGCTCTGTTAAATATTTATATGTGAATAGTGTTATACTATTTTTAAGCTTTTGATTTTTACTGGCAATCACATAAGTTGATATCAGTGGAAGTAAATAAGACACACTTATGTAAATATAAAGGAATTTAATTTTATGATTTTTAAAAATTTTGAATTTATTTTTTCCTTTTATTTAAAAGAACAGTTTATTTTTATTATGTATCTTCTTATGTTATTTTTATAATAAAAATATATTTTTATTTATTTTTCAGTAGTTTTATATTTATAGAAACGCTAAGATTGAACTGAAATGAAGATAGTAATGAAAGTTTCCATATAACCTGCACCCAATTTTCTCTATTACTAACTTCTTGTACTAGTGTGGTAAATTGGTTACTATTAATAGATCAATATTGATACATTAGTATTAACTAAAGTTCATACTTTATTTAGACTTTCTTAATTTTCAACCAATGTCCTTTTTCTGTTTCAGGGTCCCATCCAACTTAGAACATAAAATTAGTCATCGTGTGCTATTCAGCTTCTCTCAAATTTGCTTTTCAAAAGCAAAACCAGAGCTCCTCCATGGCTCCTGGCAAATTAGCTTCTTCTGCTTCTAATCTTTGCTTCCTGGCCCCATATACAATGAAAAATTTTTAAAGTATGCTTCCTGATGCTGTTCTTTGTAAAATTAGAAGATAACGGGTAAGAATAATAGTCCAACACTCAAAAATCCAAAGCACTAATTTATGTGCTACATACTTAGTTCATGAAGTTTATATAACAGTACAATAAGGTAATCTGTACGGAGTCTGCAGAATCCTCATTTATTTATTTATTATTATTACTTATGATAGAAGAAGTCATGCTCTCTTGCTCTTTTATTCCAAGTTTCTTTTGTGATTCAAATTTAGCTAAAGCAATGTAAGAGAAAAATATTTAGCAAGGCTTCAAGGAAAGTTTGTGTAATATACAAACTCTCTTGGCATGTCACTTTCCTCTTTATCATTTGCCCTACCCCATGATTTTTATGTTGAATAACAAAATTCATTTTGGTTGATAGAAGGACAGAATCTATTTTATATATTATGGATGAAAGTCAACAGCTAAAATGGAATAAGAACATAAAAGTAACAAAGACCATTTTTTATATTTTTGTAGCTTGTATAAGCCCCAACAGCCTAGCTCCATAATTTTTGTGTTTTGAAAAAATAATTTTCTAATTTTTGTTAGTACTAGTCGATTGTGTGACTGCTGCCATTAACTAAAATCCTAGTTGACATTCTAAATTAAATCTTAAGAATAAGGCCTGGTACAGGTACTTTGATGTTTTTAGTAGATATTGTTATAAAGACATCTACCAGTTCAGAAAATTAAAGCTACCAAAATATAAACACCCAGAATATATTAAAATTTGGTTTTCCTTAATAAAAAATATTTACATTAAATATTTTTACACAAAATGAACAAAGTGGGTCATCAGCCATTTCCCTATACACATGACAAAAAGAGAAACTTTGCTGTCTCCAGGACAACAGTAACTCACAAGCCAAAATACAAGATATGGAAAAAGAGGAGTATTTCAAAAGAAAAATAGAAATTGAACAATACATATCATCTAAGAGCAATTATTGAAACCAAGAAAAAATAATTTAAAGTAAGCTTAATAAATATATTTAACTAAAAGAAGGAAATTATTACCAAGTTAGATATGAATGAAATGAAGAACACAGTGGGAGAGATAAAATGTGGAATGAAAATAAAAAATGTGAGATGAATGATCACATTGAGATAAATTTCACAGAAGATGGTGAGAGTAAAGTGATCTAGAAAACAAAAGAAAATTTAAGTTTAGAGGAAAAAAAGCATAAATATCCCAATTATATGGGTATCGTACAGAGAAAAATAAAATTAGAAAGGTGAAAATATTATGGTATTAATGGAATAAAAATTGCCCAGATTCAAATAAATTTCATAGATCTTAGACTAAATGGTTCATAGAGTACCTGCTAGGTGAGAGAAGGAAAATTTTAACCTAAATATGTAGTAAAACTTTAATACATTGATTACAAATTAAAATTTTTTAACCTTTTTTTAAGCCATACAATATAGTTGATTATAGCCTTCTCCAGCAACCGCCTATTTGTTCTCTTCATCTATGAATCTGTTTAATTTTTTTATATTCCACACTCTGAGTAGGGCACCTTTCCTACCTTATTCAGTAGAAGAGAATATGAAGCTATCTATGGGCTATGATAGCAGAAAAGGAGCAGGTAACCCAGAAATAACGCATTCCCACCTGAGGTGTGTCTTACACTGAAATAGAAAGATGCCCAGGCTGAATGATCACTGGAAAATCAGGGCTCAGAGATGTTTTGGGAATCAGATGCAGCATGGAAGAACACAAATTCGAAGAACTGTAAGTAACTGAGTATAGCTGGAGCATTTTGAAAATCCTGTCACTGTAGGGAAAGCAAGAAGAAAAAGAAGCTAAAATTATAAGTAGGGCCATATTGTCAAGTGACTAAGATGGTAATACCTTAGATGAATACCTTTCTAATTCCAAATCTCCTTAAGATGGCATACCAAGTTTTGTTAAAACATGTATTTTAACATCCCTGTGTAACACGCAAATAATTATGCTGTGTAAATTAACCAATTGTTTTATTCATTCATTATGGATTAATTCTTCACATTAGGAGCATCATCATGCATATGTATGAAAAGAAGGGACATTGCTAATGTACATCAATTCTGAGAACATTGGAGCATATAAACTGAGGTTGAAATGATGAGCATAAAATACAGTTATTTGAGATTTTAATTATTGCTTTATACTCAGAACTAGTTAATTCAGCACTGATACAACATCAATTGTCTAGTTTTCTTCATTGGCTTACATATGAATTAGGCTATTTTGTTTACCTCTTGTTAAATTTCTTATTTTTTTTAATATTATAAATTCAAATCCTGTATATATACTACAGAAATTGAATTATAAACAATATTTTTGTTCTTTATTCTCAAGAATATGTTTAAAAGCATGCTTGAACTTAATTTAAATTCTGAGTGAGAATTACTCTTTTCTCTAACTTCATACGTCTTACAAAGATTCAATATGGGTAGTTCCAAAATAAATGATTTTAAAACAAAATATTTTTTAGTAAACTTCCTCAACTTTGCACTTCATTTATTAAAACCGGTGCCTGAAAATAGTTTCAAAGTTTATATACATTGTGCTAAATGAAGTGCTTTAGCCACTAGCAATTTCAGGTATTTAATATTCAACATAGTTCTAAAAGTTGGTGCATGTTTTAAATTTTCATTGCATAGCCATATGTTATTGCTGAGCTCTTAAAATCATTGCTTTGTTATACTACTAAAAGTTGGCAGATGACGTATTCATATGATACTCTAAAATTTTAAAGTAAAAAAAGGTTGATGTATTTTCTGAAAGTTGTGCAGTGATATGCTTAAATAGTATGACAGAATTCTCTCTATGTTCTCAAAATAACAACCCAGTACGTTTTAAGCTTCCAAAAAATATATGAAATCATTACTACTGTTTCAATATATTTTATTCTGAAAATTTAAATAGGAAAAAATAAAAGTATGTGCATATATGTATGTACAGAATGGATCACATCATTTGAAATCTGTATTTTCCTTATGCTTATGTGTTATGACCATGTGCCTACATCTCTACCTTTTTCTTAAAGGCTACATATTATTCTTTATCTTGCTGAATAATAATTTGTTTATTCAACCCAAAGTTATGATTTTTCAGAAATAATTTTAATATGTATTGCTTTTTAGTTTGTTAATTAACAACAAAAATCAGGTTCTGTGCTCTTTTGCATCCTGCAGCATCTGACATGTCACTCAACAATGACAACTTGCAAGGACAATAACCAGCATCAGGATGGTGTATAACCTCCTTGCAATAGCTCTATTGCAATTTACCATAGACTTAAGATATTGCTGATGGGGCTCCTGTTGCAAAACCTTAAGATAGTTTCCATTAAGTTGCACCTGAGGCCTTGGGAGCAGACATGTCCCAAAATGATATGCAAATATGACAATACTAGTATTCAAATGACTATTCAGCTTTTGCAGCTGAAAATTCTTACTATCTCTTTTCTCATCTCCTCAAAGCAGTTAACCGAAGGCCAATTAGAGATCATTTTAATGCAATTTTCTGTGATGTAGTTACCTATCCGGGTTGAGAATATGAGAAACAGCTATATTTGGAGAATGGTTCAATACATGTGACCCGCTTTCCAATTTTTTTTATTCTTCAATTAGGTTATAAAAGAATGAAATAGAAGAGAAAAGTCAGATGCCAAGCAGTGAATTGCAACTGAGGAGATGAAAGCTCTAATATTCTTCAATCACTTAAAAAGGAAGATTAAAAATTATCTGTCATTTTATCTAGTTTCTAAAATAGTATCTATATTCTGCTTTTACATGTTTTTGTAGTCTACTTTGGGTAGTAAAATTGTATAAAATAAAATATAAATGGGTTAGAGGTCAGCTTGAAATTTTTTCTGAAATATGAATTACCAGTTACTTTTTGCTTCTTAGCTGTCCTTATTTTCTCTATCCACCAAGTATCTCAACCTCAGATTTCATTTATCAATGATACACCTTTTTTCCATATATGATATGATGTTTATAATTTGAACTTATTTTTAAAATTTAATGATTCAATAATATATGTATACACATATGCCACTTCTAATACAAGTATACAAATACGCACTTTAGCATGTTACTTGCTTCTGTATTGGAAAAAGTTTAAAAAGCATGAATGCTTATAATGAAATATTTGGTGTTAAATGGGAAGTTTCTTATATTAACAAAATGCAGTACACATTTGAAATGGGCCCTTCCAGATACAAATTCTTTCTGTGTCCCTCCTCACCTCTCTGCCCATTTCTTATTTGTAGGAAGGCAATGGCACCCCACTCCAGTACTTTTGCCTAGAAAATCCCATGGACAGAGGAGCCTGGTAGGCTGCAGTCCATGGGGTCGCTAGAGTCGGACATGACTGAGCGACTTCACTTTCACTTTTCACTTTCATGCACTGGAGAAGGAAATGGCAACCCACTCCAGTGTTCTTGCCTGGAGAATCCCAGGGACGGGGGAGCCTGGTGGGCTGCCGTCTATGGGGTCGCCCAGAGTCGGACATGACTGAAGCAACTTAGCAGCAGCAGCATGCTTCATTCACCCTCCTTGACCTTCCTTGAGTTCCAAAGGGCAGATTTAGCTAGTTACTTGTCAGGGAAGGGAAGGAATGCAGAAATGAAGGAGGAACAGTCAAGAAACAACAGTGCAGTGATAAAGCACTCCCCCTCAAGGAATTTGTATTATACGATCTTTGAGTTCTTCTGCAGGAAATAGTCTTTACCCAAGTGGCAGATACTGCGTATCAAAGGAATGATTTCAGTGGACCCAGAACTTTGTATCTTTCCATGCATAAAAAGTAATAAATTCATTAACTTGAGATGCCTCATTTTCCTTAATTAACAGTAGTCTTTTGATGTTCTGTGGTGATGGCTTAGTCACTAAGGGGTGTCTGACTCTTTTGCAACCCCAGAGACTATAGCCAACCAGGCTCCTCTGTCCATGAGATTTCCCAGGCAAGAATACTGGTGTGTGCTGTACTAAGTTGCTTCAGTCGTGTCTGACTCTGTGGGACCCTATGGCCTATGTTCCACCAGTCTCCTCTGTCCATGGATTCTCCAGACAAGAATGCTGGAGTGAATTGCCATGCCCTTCACCGGGGGATCTTTCTGACCCAGGGATTGAAAACGCCATCTCTTATGTGTCGTGTGTTCACAGGTGGGTTCTTTACCACTAGTGCCACTGGGATGTTGCTATTTCCTTCTACAGGAGATCTTCCCAACCCAGGGACCAAACCTGCATCTCCTGCATTGCAGGTGAATTCTTTACCAACTGTTATTGCAAAAACTCATATGGATCCTAGCTCCTTCCTTTCATCTTCAATGAAGTCCTTCAGAGATACCTGAGAGGCTATCTACCAGGCTTAAGTTCTTGCAAAGTTCACTGAAAAGATGTGCAGTTCTGTCAGTCAATGAGCCCGAATTATTACCTTATGTATGAGACTTTCAAACTATGCTTTATTCCAGAGTTTGGAATCTATGTCAAGCACATCCTAAAGCTCAGTAGAATGTACAGATTTTGACTAATAAATAAATAAATACCTAACAATAAATGTAAAATTACAAAAAGGATTTAACTTTAAATTCTGAATCTTCTGGCATCAATAATGCAAATTGCAAAAACAAGCAAAAATGTACATAAGGCACAAGAAAACAAAGGCCCAAATTTCAAGAATAATAGGAGAAAAATAAACCCATTTATGATTATTCTTTGCTGTTTCCAATTCAGAGAGGAAGAAACTGGAATACAGTTCAAATAGCACACTTTTAAATGACATTAAAATGGCAACATGTCCTGAAAATCAACTGGACATGTCTTTAAGGAAGGGTGTAATGACAAAATCTGACTCCCTCTTTCCTTTTCTTTGGACTTAGTAAATGTGAAAACTTCACTGATCTTCCAAGTTATATAAAGAAATCAAATGTTGAAAATTTTGTGTAACATCATAAGGTATAGGATACCCATTAAGTGCTGTCTTGTAATTAACCTTGCTGAGGACATACCTGAGACAATATAGTGGAGGAATTCCACAGTTCACAGGGGCCCTCTGGTTGGGAAGAAGCCCTGGAAGTTCTATCAGGCTGGGGAGTTATTAACTGGTAGGAAATCTAGCCCTCAGGGATGCTAGTCACAACACTAATAGGTATAACTTCAGTGGAATCCTTGGCAGTACAGGAGCTTTATAAGAGAAGGCTGAAAGCACAGACCCCTTCAGAGCAAAAGGCTTAAATAATCCACACCACATCCATATCATGGAACCTTCTGCCAATGTTAAAATAGCAGTGTAGGTCACAGATGGGCAATTATGATCCACAAAACAATCATGGCACATCTCTTGTTTTTGTAAATAAAGTTTTATTGTAAAAAAATACATATTCATGCAGTTATCTCTTATGGATGCTTTTAAAAAAAGAGTTGAATAGTTGCAACAGAGATCACTTGGGTTTGCTTTTACACAAAGTTTTCTTGTTTCTGGTGAAAAAAAAAAAAAAACAAAAACAAAAAAAAGAGGTGAGAAATGAAGTATTTCCTTCCATATCAGTAAACAAGGATGTCACAGTCGGTGACATTGGAGGGCTAGCGATTGTAGCCCTCCAGTGTGAGCTGGTGGTTCCAAAGGGCACTCATTCATGCTATGTCACTTCAGTTGTGTCCAACTCTTTGTGACCCCATGGACTGTAGCCCGCTAGGTTCCTCTGACCATGAGATTCTTCAGGAAAGAATACTAGAGTGGGTTGCCATTTGCTTCTACAGGGGAATTCAGGACACTCAGGAGGGAGAAAAATACTTGCAAGCTAGCACAATTAGACTGTAGCCCCTCCTCACTGTGGAGAAGGACATGGCAACCCACTCTGGTATTCTTGCCTGGAGAATTCTATGGACAGAGAAGCCTGGTGGGCTACAGTCCATGGGGTTGCAAAGAGTCAGACATGACTGAATGACTAACACACGTACACACACTCCTCGTTGTGAGCCCAGGATGTGAAAAACACAGGATATTGGCCCTAGATAGCTGAAGTTCTTATGAAAGGAATGATTTCAGTAAACCCAAAGTCTTGAATCATCCCATATATAGAAAAGTGTTAAATTCTTTAACTTGGGACATCTACTTTTCTTTAATTAAATATTTTTATATTTAGACTACCTGTCCTTCATTGCAAAACTTCCATATAGCCTGGCTCCTCTCCTCACCTCCTCAGAGCAGTTTTCTCACGATTACTTGAGATGCTGTCTTCTGAGCTTGAAGTCCTCCCTCCTCGAGGGGATCTTCTCAACCCAAGGCTTGAACTCAGGTCTCCCACATTGCAGGCAGATTCTTTACTGTTTGAGCACCAGGAAAGCCCATAAAACATAACTCTCAACTTTTAGGTTGTGAATATTTTTTTAAGTCAACAGAGGTATATTTACGAACATGGAAACATTTTTGTTAGCTAATATTAAGTGTAAAAGGAAATTATAAAACTATGTATGCCAAGTTCATATATTTTTTTAATACCTAAAAATGTGTATGTGTAAATGCATGTATGTAAATGTGTTTGTGTATGTGTGTGTTTACTTACACACACATTTGTGAGCTTTATAGGAAGGATAAATATCATCTAAACAATGGTTCTGGCTATTAGAAAGGATTATTAGTGACTTCCATTTTGCCATTATCTATTTTTAAAATTTTTAAATAACCCTGTGTACAAGACAGCAAAAGAGACACTGATGTATAGATCAGTCTTATGGACTCTGTGGGAGATGGAGAGGGTGGGGAGATTTGGGAGAATAGCATTGAAACATGTATAATATCATGTATGA
>NW_011495048.1:6117375-6147249 GCF_000754665.1 Bison bison bison | reverse complement strand
ATATCATGTATGAAACGAGTCGCCAGTCCAGGTTCGATGCACGATACTGGATGCTTGGGGCTGGTGCACTGGGACGACCCAGAGGGAGGGTATGGGGAGGGAGGAGGGACGAGGGTTCAGGATGGGGAACACAGGTATACCTGTGGTGGATTCATTTTGATATTTGGCAAAACTAATACAATATTGTAAAGTTTAAAAATAAAATAAAATTTAAAAAAAAAGAAAGAAAGGGAAAAAAATTTTTTTCCAAAAGAAAGTACATACATTAATACACACAAAATTTTTTTTTTTTTAAAGAAAGTGAGCAAAGCCTTTGAGACATTCTTTATCATTGGTTGTACAGTTGAATTTTAGAAAAGGAGAACAGACCCTTCTTGTGCTTCAGTAGTGTGGAGCCTGCCAGCCTCAAGTAACATGTAGGCTTCATTCTAGTGCAGGACAGTCTGCAAATTATGTCAAAGTTCTATGAGTTTGACAGCCGTTGTCTGGAAGGGGACAACTGCTCATTTTCAACTGTGGTCTCACAAGCATGGAGAGACTGTTATTTTTCTCTGTGCTCCTTCAATCGAACACAGAACATCTGTCACAAGACTAATGTCTGATGTGGCAGCAAAGATTTCTCTTGATCTAAGAGCCCAGTAGCTGCTACAGGAAAGGAGATAAGATGTATAATCAACATGTCAATACTGTACCAGACTTCCATGATTAATTAATTTTTTAATGACAATAAACATTGGAACATTAGCAATAATGATCATGGCAGTGTGTGCATTATATATATATATATATATATATATATTTATTTATTTATTTAGATTTTGTTGAGCCTGTCTTTAACAAAAATACTCCTGTTATTAAGGGAAGAATGCAATAATATATTTGAAATATCTCTAATAATTAATGCTATTTATTTTCGGTATGAATTTAAGCCTTTGACTTCAAAGTTTGCTTTTCATTATTCAATATAAGATTGCAAATATTGTCACAAATATCCCCAAATTATTTGAGGGTACTAAGGTTTTTGTTTGTTTGTTTGTTCTGCAAAAATTGAGTTGAATTCAAATGTAACTATAAAACAAGGTGAATAAATCTTACCCAAGATTTGTGCCCAAGATAACAAATTAAGGTGCAAGAAATTTGATGAATTTTAAAAGCCTTGGCCTTTTAAAAAATGTTATCTATGTATTATATTTGATTTATTAAACCTCTCCTACTTTATGCTGGCTACAAGGAAAATTATAGATGAAATCTGGGGCTCAGAATGAATTACTTAATTTAGGGCACCGGAGGGGTGAATGTTTAACAAAGTACCCAGGTTAAGAGCATAATCTCTAGAGATTGGGGTTGAATTCTACTTACTGACTTTGAAAAATCAGGCAAGTTTCAAGCCCTCAGCTTGCTTATCCTGAGAGTGTAGGTAATTATACTATACCTGTCTCCCTCATAAGTTTATTTAATGGTCTAATAAAAGTGTTTAGCTCAGTAGATGACATGTATCAAAGACTGTGTATATTACGTACTGGTTAAGTAAATCATGACAAGTGTGAGGTTTATTTGTTAGATCATAATGAGCCACCAATGTAGTCACTGGAGAGAGTGAACATGAATAAAGAAACACTTAGGAAGGGAAGATGAGCTTTTGATTGCAAGCTGACATCAGACACAGAATTTAACAAATTCCAAAAGGAACAAGACTATTGAGAATTCTGAATATGATAGAAAATGTGATGACTAAAGATTGAAACAGTCTAACAAAATATTGAGTTGTCTGGAGAAATGTAAGCAAAGTTTGTTCTACTCTTACCCTGGCCCTTCTGAATTAATATGAGGTAATCCATGCAAGGGACAATGGACTCTGATTTTTTTTTCTTCTTCTGTATATTCCACAAATGACCAGCAAGCACAGTACATTTTTCTTTTTTATCATCCCTCACTGTGAGAGTGTTGGTGAATTCCCATATCTCCACCCATCCCTCAAAGCCCCACCTTGGACACCCAAACTATTAAAACAGGTGATGCATCTTTTAAAGGTTGTTTGACTTCAATCCATTTCACTGCCCACATATCCTTGTCATTAATATGAATTTCTCCCATTTATTTCTCAGTAGTGTATTCTATTCCACAAAAGTACATAATTTCTAAGAGTTAATTGGATATCATTTAAAACTTCCTAATGATGTGAAACCAACCTACTTATTCACGATGTATTTCAACCTCTTTTGGACTGTGATTGTTTCAATTAGTGAAAAAAAATTCTATTAAATCTCATCAACAAGTTATCAACAAAATTATGTAGATGTGATTTTATTTTGTGGGCATTACCAGATAATTTTAGATTGCTATGCACAGCTTCAATTATCCACTTTGTACTTCAACTTAAAAATCTAAAATTTAAAGACAGAAATATTTCTCAATTTAAATATTTTTGTTAGACAATACAGAAGTATTTTTATTTCTCTATGATTTATAAAACCTATTACTTCATATTATATCTACTCTGCATAATTACCTATGTGATTCTTTTTTTTAATTTAAATTTATTTATTTTAATTAGAGGCTAATTACTTTACAATATTGTATTGGTTTTGCCATACATCAACATGAATCCGCCACAGGTGTACACGTTTTCCCAATCCTGAACCCCCTTCCTGCCTCCCTCCGATACCGTCCCTCTGGGTCATCCCAGTGCATCAACCCCAAGCCTATGTGATTTTTAAAGCACACACATAGCTATATACACATAAACACACATATACACACACATATACTTTCATAATATTGTTCAAACCTTAAGTCCTTTCTAAAATCTTACCTAAGTAAATGGAAATCCATCATCTGATAAGCTTGAAAACTGAAGTTAAACAGATACCAACTCAAATAACTCAAAGACTAAAATAGAGATTTGATGTGGTCTTTTTAACAGAACTATCCAATTTTAATTTTGGGATGTTGAAGTCACAAGAATAAGGTCAAGGGAGTCAGTACCAAAGAATATTCAATGATTAGAATTCTAGAAATGAAGGGGAGAACCCTTGAGAAAGACAAAAATGCATACGTAAAACTGGAATGCTTAATTTTATAGAATAAGTAGGTGTCATCTCTGTAGGTTGTTTCATTTATTTCCATTGTTAAGAAAATATAATCCAAATCATAGAGTGGATTTTCAGACTTTTTAAGTCAAAATCCACCATCAAAGACTAAACAGCTTCCTGGAAGCTGTTGCTGTGATATCCCTCTATAACTTTTTGTTTCATCCTGGCATCCTCTTGAAAGACTTGGCATACAACATCTCCCTTGCTTATTTATTGCTATTCTGATCATCTGTGTGGTATCTTTATCCCCATTCTCTCCTCCATTTTGGTTTATATCACATACTATTGACATTATTCTTTCTGAAACAATGCCAACACACTTCTCTTTGAACACAAAAAAATACTCTTAAACTTCAATAATTCCCCAAAGATAACCCAGTAACATCCAAATTCCTTAGAAAGTTAGCTCCACTCAGAATCAAGATATTTTATTAATAATGAGTTATTATACTCCTCTTAGAACAAAAGTTTGTTATTTATTTTACAAAAGTCTAAAGTAAATTGAAAAAAACATTTCAGTGGAAATAGCTATTTTCAATTTTGAACCAAATTTCCTTTGCTATCTCTGAATGTTGATAATGTAACATACTATCCTCTGGGGCCAAATAGGTAATTTTTGGAAGACATGGACATTTCAGATATTGTAGAAAATAAAACTTCACGTGCTTTAGATCAAGCTTATTTATAGTCAGTTCATGTAAATTTTAACTATAAATAAGTAAGCTTGATCTGAAGCATACAAAAATTTGTTTATAGTCAGATCATCTACATTTTGGGGCTTCCCTGGTGGCTTAGGTTCAATCCCTGGTTAAGGTGGACCTGGGTTTGATCCTTGGATGAGGAAGATCCCCTGGAGAAGGGAATGGCAGCCCACTTCAGTAGTCTTGCCTGGAGAATTCCATGGACAGAGGAGCCTGGTGGGTTACAGTCCATGGGGTTGCAGAGAGTCAGAAATGACTTAGTGATTAATTTCTAAGTTTTTATTCATTTTCTTTTCTTGGGTGATTGAATACTGAAAAAAATTATAATAGAGGTTTCTACAATTATAGTATTTCTCATATTCTAGGTACATTTTGCTTGGACTTCCCTGGTGTCTCAGTAGTAAAGAATTCACCCTCCGATGCAGGAGATGCAGGTTTGATCCCTGGGTTGGGAAGATCTCCTGGAGAAGGAAATGGCAACCCACTGTAATAATCTTGCCTGGGAACTCCCATGGACAGAGGAGTCTGGCACATTACAGTCCATGGAGTCACAAAAGAGTCAGACACAGCTTAGTGAGTACACAACAAAAACAACACAGTATTATCAGTCCAATGCATGCTTAAATATTAACTAACAAAAATAAGAAAATAAATTCATCCTATCAAATAGAGGTAAATGCTGTTCAGATCTTGGTTTATAGCCTTATATAAATGTTATATATACATATATATATGTATATATAACAGTTTTCTAAAAATAAGATTATAACATTCTTTTCAATCAGATATTGTTCACTAAATGTTATATGTTCTATCTTTGGGAGGTTTACCAATTAAAAGTTATTCTGCAAGATCATTTACTAGCTTTGAAATCATAGGGGAGTAGGTTAGCATCTCTTTGATTAAATTTTCTAGTCTGAAGTACAGAGATGAAAACTGTACCTTCCTCTTGGGCTCCTGAGAGGATTAAAAACAAAGTATTACAAAACACAGTATGCACTGCAAAATAATAATAACAACACGTTATTTCAGATCTTCCTCAACTTACCCATTGGGTTATCTCCAGTAATCCCATCCTAAATTGAAGGTAGCATACACTGAAAAAGCATTTAATACACAAAGCTACAGAACAGCATCACTTAGCCTGGCCCCTTGAAGGTTCTCAAAATACTTATGTTAATTTACAGTTGGACAAAATCCTTTAACACAAACCCTATCTTATAATAAACTGTTGAATATCTCATATAGTTTATTGACACACTCTACTGAAAGTGAAAAACAGAATGGTTGTCTGGGTCCAGAATGGTTGTAAGTGTATCAGTTGCTCAACCTCAGTACCATGTGACTGACTGGGAGCTGCCTGTAGGTCACTGCCCAGTACTGTGAGAGGGCCTTATACTGCATATCACTAACTTGGGAAAAGATGAACATTCAAAATCCAAAATCCAGTTTCTACTGAATGCATGTTACTTTTGCACTGTCATAAAGTCAAAATATTGTAAGTCAGGGGCCATCTGTATTATTGTGCAAAGATAATTTTTTTTTCCTGGAGTAGTATATGGTTTGTACACATTTTTATTGTTTCATTGCAAACAATCTATATGAAATAGTAGAAGCTTGCTTAAACTGCAAAGTGTCAAATAAAAATTTAGAATGATATTCTAAAGTATTGTTTTTTATGAAGAACAATTTTTAAAATACACTGTTGATTAGAAAAAGTAGGTAACAGATTTGCATAACACATGTAAATAACTAGTTTAAATTTAGGTTTCCTGCCACTCAGTTGTTTCTCATTTTTCCATAACAAATATAGATTGCTAGTGTTGCAAAATTTACTAAATTGTAAAGTGAAATACATATGCTGAAAATTATTTGTGATAATTATGACTAATTGAGTTAATTTCTTTGAATATCAAAGGTCATTTAAGTTATCAAGACAGCCTAAATGTTTATTTTAGCTTGGCTAAACTTTAGACCACCTTCTTTCTAACTCTAAACCTCTAATTTCCCATTTCTGACAGTGATTTAATTGTGAGGGAAATGTAATAGTAAATCCTTGTTCTACCCAAAGCCTCCTGCCAGTTTCATAAGCCAAAATTGTCTTTCTCAAGGATCCAAGAAACTACTTTTTGACACAAAAACATCAGGAAATACAGCTGAATTTTTTACTGCTTGATCTGTAATTTGGGATGAGTTTTATAGCTCAATCACTAAAGAATCCACTTGCAATGCAGGAGACCCCAGTTTGATTCCTGGGTTGGGAAAATCCGCTGGAGAAGGGATAGGCTACCCACTCCAGTGTTCTTGGGTTTCCCTTGTGGCTCAGCTGGTAAAGAATCCACCTGCAATGCAGGAGACCTGGGTTCTATCCCTGGGTTGGGAAGATCCCCTGGAGAAGGGAAAGGTTACCCATTCCAGTATTCTGGCCTAGAGAATTCCATGGACTGTATAGTCCATTGGGTTGCAAAGAGCTGGACTGGACTGAATGACTTTCACCTTCACTTTAATGATTATGCTTCAACTTTTGATTTGATTTGTAAATAGGAATTTACAGCATCTCTAAAGCAAGGTGGTTGTTACAGGATTAAAGAAGATAACACAATATGTAAAGTGTTATGGGGGCTTCCCAGGTGGCTCAGTGGTAAAGAATCTGCCTGCCAATGCAGGAGACACAAGAGACATGGGTTTGATCCTTGGGTTGGGAAGATCCCCAGGAGGAGGAAATGGCAATGCACTCCCGTATTCTTGATGGAAACATCTTGTGGACAGAGAAGCGTAGCAGTCTGTGGGGTTGCAGAGTCGGACATAATTGAGCACACATGAAAGTATTGTGCAGAATGATACATAGGACGTGCTCAGTAAAGATTAGGAATAAGGCAGACTAGGGTTTTAAATAGGCAGTTGCAAAAATAATCTAAAAAATATTTCATGTCAATTGTAAGTTTCTCTTTAATGGAAGTTGAAACAGTAAAATGTTAGTTTATTTTTTTAAATGTCTATACAGAGTTGGCAGACTTTTGGCAAAGAAAATATTCTCACATATCAGGAGTGAAAATATAAATTGCTGTTTTATTTCTGGAGTAATAATGACATTAAATATAAGAAATATTTAAATGTGCATACTTACAATTCTGCTTTTAAGGTTAAAATATAGTTCAACATTAGTAAATATTAAGCAATACAGATGTTTATCTCACGTCTACTTGTAATATAATTATATTATTATTTTTATTATTGGAGCCAATCTTAAGAAACCAAATTATAGGAGATAAAGCAATTAACAACTATTCAAGGGAATGTATTATATAAATGTTTAGAATCACGTTTAAGAACCTATTATATGTTGAGAAAATTTTCATGATAAATATGAAGTGAATAAAAAGTAAAACAGTTTGTACATTGTAATCCACACGTTCTCAACAAAGAGATCTAGTTAGCAGTCTAAAATACATACACACACACACACACACACACCCTTCACTGTGATGGTCATCTTTGCAGTTTTCTGC
The DNA here is from genome assembly GCF_000754665.1 of Bison bison bison. Classification (NCBI taxonomy): domain Eukaryota; kingdom Metazoa; phylum Chordata; class Mammalia; order Artiodactyla; family Bovidae; genus Bison; species Bison bison. The sequence goes on along the minus strand of NW_011495048.1, from coordinate 6,139,947 downwards.
CATTTCACAACTAATCAAAAAATATGTAAAAATGATCAAAGTAATCAACTTTGGTATTCATCTGCTAGTTAAAAAGAAAGATTTTCTTCTAGGTCATTATTTTTCTAGAAGAAATTAAAATAAATATTTGTGCACTATTTGATGTCTTCCTTTCAGGCATTGTTGACTGCTTTCTTTTAGCATTTTAACTTCATTCCCATGTGCAGGCCTGCACAGTTGTTCAGTGCTGTCCAACTCTTCGCGATCCTATAGACTGTAATCCACCAGGCTCCTCTGTCAGTGGGATTCTCCAGGCAAAAATACTGGAGTGGGCGGCCATGCCCTCCTCCCGGAGATTTTCCTGACCCAGATTGAACCCGGGTCTCCTGCACTGCAGGGGAGATTCTTTACCTCTGAGCCACCAGGGAAGCCCTTATTCTCATGAACTCTCATTAACTCCTTTATACAAACCTATAGTAAATTGTGTTATCTCACAATTAATGTAATATCTTCTATATTTTTATATTTGTAAGACTGTCCCATATCCCAAAGAGACAATCTTTCCTTACATATTTTCTTTTTGTTGTCAAGTGGTATTCTTAAAGTTATATAATGCTATGTATTGTTTCCAGAGAGTCAGTAAGCCATAAGTCAGTTCAGACAGTCCACTGATGATATGAGGACTAGAAGGAAGCTAGAAGGCAATCTTTTTCTGTTTGACTTTTAATAAATATGTGTGATATATTTCTGTTCTCCACATAAACGTAAAACCACTGCCTGCATGCAGTATATTGAAATAAAAAAACTGGAGGATTTTATTTGTTTAGACTATGTAAAAATAGCTAATTGTAATTTAACTACATTTATAATTATATAATTGTTTTCCTCTCCAAATCAACATTTTCTTTTAAATTTCTAATAATTTTATTCAAAGCATATTTATATGGTAAGTTATTTAGCATAAATGATGTTGTTGAATTGTTACATATGACTTATGTGGAGATACTCAGGAAACTCAAACTATACATTTATGAACTTAAAAACATCATAGGAAAGCAAATTCAGAACCAAAATTTCCACACACCTGCTGTAGATCACATTACCTTTAGCTTAAAATTAAAATGACACCTGGAAAACATAACTACCCTTTTCAAGGGCCAGATCTGAAATCTAATAAACTCCTTACTTAATATCATTTTGGCTTGAAACAGGACAGTTAATCGAATTTGGGTAAAGGAACAGGCAGTATCAATTTATTTATGTGGCATATATACTGTTCTCTTTGATATCATAATGATAATTATAATTTTATAATGCATAATTTCTTAAGGTTGATAGTCTTTTTACCAGGTTTTATTTAAAGCTACACTATTACAAAGATTTGTAAGAAAGGACACTTTAGAACTAAAGTAAATCTGATAGACTTCTAAATTCTGAGTATCACAGATTATTTATACACCCATCTGCTCATTTATTTTTGGTTTTGAAATAATGTCAAACTTAGAAGTTGCAAAAATAGTACAGAGTGCCTTTATACTTTCACCCAGAATCCTCTATTGTTAACAGTTTATAAGACCACAGAACAATGATAGAAGCTATGAAATTACATTAATATAATATTTTAAACTGACTGGCTGATATTCTTTGAAACTTGCCAGTTTTCCTGCCTATGTTAGTCCAGTCCAACCTCCTACATTGCCCATAGGTGTCACGTCTCCTTAGATTCCTCCTTTGATAATTTCTTAAGATCCCTTCTTCTTTATGATTCAGACAATTTTGATGAATACTAGTAAATTATTTTGTATAATGTCCCTCAATTTGGGTTTATCTGATATTTTCTTAAGACTAGATTGAAATTGTGGATTTTGGGTAAGAGTAGCACTGCATCTCATCATGTATATATGATGTTATTCTAACTTACTTTATCCTTGTTCTTCAGAAGTAGGTTACACCCTTGAAAATATCATAGAAGTAACTCTTCATCACTATCCCCAAATGCTCACACTGAATAATTCATATTTATGCCTATGATGCCTGATCAAAAATTATCATTAAGAAAGACGAACAGATCAAATTGCAAACATGCATTGTATCATAGAAAAAGCAAAAGAGTTCCAGAAAAACATCTACTTTGGTTTTAATGACTATGCCAAAGCCTTTGACTGTGTGTATGACAACAACCTGTGGAAAATTCTCAAAGAGATGGGAATACCAGACAACCTTATATACCTCCTGAAAAATCTGTATGCAGGCCAAGAAGCAGCAGTTAGAACTGGACATGGAACAATGGACTGGTTCCAAACTGAAAAAGGAGTGCGTCAAGGCGATATTCTCACTCTGCTTATTTAACTTATATGGAGAGTACATCATGCGAAATGCCGGGCTGGATGAAGCACATGCTGGAATCCAGATTGCTGGGAGAAATATCAATAACCTCAGATATTCAGAGGACACCACCCTTATGGCAGAAAGTGAAGAAGAACTAAAGAACCTCTTCATGAAAGTGAAAGAGGAGAGTGAAAAACCTGGCTTGAAACTCAACATTCAAAAAACTAAGATCATGGCATCTGGTCCCATGACTTCATGGTAAATGGATGGGGAAACAATGACAAACTTTATTTTCTTGAGCTCCAGAATCACTGCAGATGGTGACTGCAGCCATAAAATTAAAAGATGCTTGATCCTTGGAAGAAAAGCTATGACAAACCTAGACAACATTAAAAAGCAGAGACATTACACAGACATTACACAGATGTATAGAACAGTCTTTTGGACTCTGTGGGAGAGGGCGACAGCAGGATGATATGGGAGAATGGCATTTAAACGTGTAAATTATCATATGTGAAATGAATTGCTAGTCCAGGTTTGATGCATGATACAGGGTGCTTGGGGCTGGTGCACTGGGACGACCCAGAGGGATGGGATGGGGAAGGAGGTGGGTGGGGAGTTCAGGATGGGGAACACATGTACACCCATGGAGGATCCAAGTCAATGTATGGCAAAACCAATACAATATTGTAAAGTAAAATAAATAAATAAACAGAAAAAAAAATCCAGCACACACACACACGCACACACAGCAGAGACATTACTTTGTCAACAAAGGTCCGTCTAGTCAAAGCTATGGTTTTTCCAGTTGTCATGTATGGATGTGAGAGTTGGACCATAAAGAAAAGCTGAGCACTGAAGAATTGATGCTTTTGAACTGTGGTATTGGAGAAGCCTCTTGAGAGTCCCTTGGACTGCAAGGAGATCCAACCAGTCAATCCTAAAGAAAATCAGTCCTGAATATTCATTGGAAGGACTAATGCTGAAGCTCCAATACTTTGGTCACCTGATGCAAAGAACTGATTCATTGGAAAAGACCTTGATGATGGGAAAGATTGAAGGCAGGAGGGAAGGGGGACAGCAGAGGATGAGATGTTGGATGGCACCACTGACTCAGTGGACATGAGTTTCAGCAAGCTGTGGGAGTTGGTGATAGACAGGGAAGCCTGGTGTGCTGCCCTGTTGGACACAACTGAGCGACTGAACTGAACTGAACTGTGCTTTTAGAAGTTAACTCCTCATTTTCCTAATTTCAAATTATAAACTTCAATATTTTTCTATTAAGCTGAAAGTGAGGCTAACATATGACACCAAAAAAGCCATAGTGCTGCATCTATCTTCCAGAATGAAATCTCTGTATTGATATTTGAGACACTGGGGTTGGCAGAAACCTAAGTTTACTAAGAACTGTGTGAATTCAAGCACAGTTTAAATGGTGTTTTGATATTAATTTTTGGTGTTTTGACTGGTGTTTTAATATTAATTTTTAGCAATGCCAAAAACTATATCATAATTATATATATTAAAGAAAAATACTTAATATTGAATTTCGAGAGATGTCTAATTTGGTCAGTTGAATAGGGAATAATAGAAACTATGTACAAACTGTCAGTTCTAAGTACTAGGGATGTAATACACAGCATGATTAATGTAATTAATATTGCCATGTATTTTATATAAAAGTTGTTAAGAAATTATTTTCAAAACATTTCCTCCAAACTCAAATGAAATATAAAGAATAGGTACAAGAAAATGGGATGTTTTTAATAGTTGGAAATTTACCATTACTCATTGTTGGAAGTCATCCTTATCCAATTTAAGCTAAGACCCTGAGTCCCTTGACATAGTTAAGATGCCATTTATTTCTTTGAAATGTGGTAGCCAATATTAGAAGAGCATAATATATTTAGGTTGATATAAAATAAACGAAGGCCACAATTGAAAAAGAGACCAAGTAAAATATGCCAAGAGTAAATGCTAATATAGTTTTAACAGATCAAAAATCCTAACGTTTATGACAATTTTTCCTATATGAGCTTTTAAAATCTTAATTTTTAATATTGAAAAACATTATATACACACAGAAAAATGTTACAAAGTCAGCGTGAGTTAAAACAGTACATGTGAGTTTATCTGTAATTGGAGTTATGCTGTCACTTAGATTACTTCAATTTTATAAGCATTCAGCATTTAAATAAATTATTAGGCTATAAGACATATCAATTTTAGCTACTTTGATATTTCATCTCTCACTTTTTGACAGAGACCTGATAGGAATACTGAAAAAACTGGTGCTGAACTTTGTAAGGATTTACGTTAGAAACAACAATAAATACAGACTGCTTCATGTCATGGCAAAATATTACTTTCTCTCATTTCTGCTTAGTTTTATTTTAAAAAATCTACAGAAAGGATATTCAAGTAACCTCATAAATTTATTACTAAAAGCACCATCTACCGGTTAGTAGAAACTGATGCATTTCAATCTGTCTGTCTTCAGTTCCTCTGATAAAAAAATAGAAACTCATTTCACTCTTGCATGCCTGCACAGTTTCTCCTCTGCATACTGAAGCATAGAGAAACAGGAGGTAGATTTCATTGGTAAAATGTTTTAGTCTATGTGTGTGTTTGTGCAATGGAAATCAATTTTTCAGCTTGCCTTTTATAGGAAATCTTAGTTATATAAATGAGAGTATTTTCTCTTCTAAATCAGTCTTACATTACCAAATGGCAATTTTCAGCTCAGTAAGTGCAAAAGCCTGCCCCACAGGAGACATTACAGCATCTAAATTGAAGTTTTTAACTTGTCTAGCCTGTAGCCTGATTCTAGCCCACAGTAGGTTCTAAATAAGTATTGGCTGAATGAAGTAAGGAAAGATAAATTCCTGCTCTGACAAGGATGTGAGATAAGACAAGAAGGGGGGAACCTCATATTTTATATTCATTAGAAAGATTTTTTTAACCATGACAAAATTTGATGTATGAATTTAACATTAGCAAGGGAAAAGTGAAGCATTTTATTTTTAAAGCAAGATTGTCATACAAAGAATAATTTTAGAATATTTTGAACTTTCAAAACTGTAGCAAGGTATTATTTCTGGGAAGTTTAAAAGACTTTCAGTATGAACATTTGACCTAATGGATTACAAACACAGAACAAAAAATCTGTTGCTATGTAGCTTTGTTGTAAATTCAATAGAACTCATTTCCTACATTCTCTTGAGAGGATTAAATTGATTATTTCCAGCTGAAATTTAAGAAATGAAATTTCTATTTTTAGGAGAGAAAATTTTGTTTTATTTTGATATTAATTTCTTTTGATTACAGATGGACAATTTGAATTTCAAGGATAATCAAGGCAATATCACATCACAAAAGTAGAATTGGTAGACATTTGGAATCAGGCCTTTTGCTTACAAGATGATTTTTCAAATTTGTGAAGAAGAAGCTCAATTATACCAGTCAATCTGCTGGGAGGTGGGTAGCTGAGAGTGAATCCTTGTTGTTTTGTAACCCCGTGGACTGCAGCACTCCAGGCTTGCCTATCCTTCACTATTACCTGGAGTTTGCTCAAATCCATTTCTATTGCTTCAGTGATGTTATGTAACCATCTCATTCTCTGCTGCTCTTGTCTCCTGCCCTCAGTCTTTCCCAGCATCAGGCTCTTTTCCAATTAGTTGGCTCTTTGCATCAGGTAGCCAAACGACTGGAGTTTCAGCATCAGTGTCAGTCCTTCCAATGAGTATTCAGAATTGATTTCCTTTACGATTGACTGGTTTTATCTCCATGCAGTCCAAGGGACTCTCAAAAGTCTTCTCTGACACCACAAATTCAAAAGTATCAATTCTTGTTGCTCAGCCTTCTTTATGGTCCAACTCTCACATCCATACATAACTATCAGATACTTAACATGTAAATAGGCAATTTCCTCTAACTTTTACTAGGATGCTATTTCACCAATCATCTTATTTGATCCAAATATACCTCATTAAGTAAAATAAATTGACATTAAGAATATTTCCTATGCATCTGGCTCATCTAAGCAATTTGAGGACAAACTCTCAGTATTTCAAGATGTGATTCCATCTTAGTATAGTTAAAATAAAAATGATTGTGCATTCACTAAATGATGGACAAATTTAACAAGTCATTCCACAGATATTTTCCCAAATATTGAAATGTTTCTGAATCCAGTGAGGAAGGGGAAAATGCATTCATACAAACTATGTAGATGACTATTAAAAAATGTGCACGCGAGAGAGTTTGGCATGGCTTTAGGGAGAACAAATGGCTTCTGTTGGAAACACATACCTAACTCTAGGGTAAAAATAACTTTCACAGATCACAATATAAATAAGAGATCTTCACCAAAAAGGTATCAAACTTAGTTTAAAAAGTGAAACAAATAGATTTCACACAAATTTTTATAAACTCCATCTGATTTTGGTATGCCTGTGCCAAAGAAAGTAAAAGATTGAGAGGTAGGATTTTGAAACTAAATGACTCTACTCTCCCCCAACCCCAAATGGTTTGTTCCAAATATCCAGTTGTATAAAACAGAAACATTAGCAACCAACACCTGTTACATAGATATTTATATTAAAACCAAACACTATAAAGGCATTATATAATATTTAGTGAAAACTCATTGCTTGTCTATCCAATATCATTGTCTCTCAATAGCATCCAGAGGTTCCTTGGGCAAATCACCCTATTTTCCATTGTGTCTAAAACATAAGGTGTGGATGGCACTGACTTCTGGGGAGAGCTATGATTATCATACACCAGCTACTGCTCTACTCTTCATTCCTCAATGGGCAGTAGCCAAGATATTTGCAACTGTCTCATGGCAATCATTCAGGTATGACCTAAATCAAATCCCTTATGATTATACAGTAGAAGTGACAAATGGATTCACAGGATTAGATCTGATAGGCAGAGTACCTGAAGAACTATGGTCAGAGGTTCATAGCATTGTACAGGAGGCAGTGATCAAAACCATCCTCAAAGAAAAAGAAATGCAAAAAGGCAAAATGGTTGTTGAGGGAGACCTTACAAATAGCTGAGAAAAGAAGAGAAGCTAAAGGAAAAGGAGAAAAAGAAAGATATGCCCATCTGAATGTAGAGTTCAAAAGAATAGCAAGGAGAGAAAGCATTCCTCAGTGATCAATGCAAAAAAATAGAGGAAAACAATGGAATGGGAAAGACTAGAGATCTCTTCAAGAAAATTAGAGATATCAAGGGAAGATTTGATGCAAAGATGGGCACAATAAAGGACAGAATGGTATGGACCTAACAGAAGCAGAAGATATTAAGAAGAAGTGGCAAGAACACACAGAAGAACTGTACAAAACAGATTGTAATGACCCAGATAACCATGATGGTGTGATCACTCACTTAGAGCCAGACATCCTGGAGGGAGGGTAAAGTCAAGTGAACCTTAGGAAGGATTACTACGAACAAAGCTAGTGGAAGTGATGGACTTCTGGTTGAGCTATTTCAAATCCTAAAAGATGATGCAGTTAAGTGCTGCACTCAATATGTCAGCAAATTTGTAAAACTCAGCAGTGGCCACAGCCCTGGAAAAGGTCAGTTTTCATTCCAATCCCAAAGAAAGACAATGCAAAGAATGTTCAATTTACTACACCATTGCACTCATTTCACATGCTAGCAAGGTAATGCACAAAATTCTTCAATCTAGGCTTCAAAAGTACAAGAAACAAGAACTTCCAGATGTACAAGCTGAATTTAGAAAAGGCAGAAGAACCAGAGATCAAATTGCCAATATCCACTGGATCATAGAAAAAGTAAGAGAGTTCCAGAAAAATTCTGGAATTTACTTCTGCTTCCTTGACTATGCTAAAGCCTTTGACTATGTGGATCATGACAATGTGTGGAACAGTCTTAAAGAGATGGGAATACCAGACACCTGACCTGCCTTCTGAGAAATCTGTATGAAGGTCAAGAAGCAACAGTTAGAACTCGACATGGCACAGTGGATTAGTTCAAAATTGGGAAAGGAGGATGTCAAAGCTGTTTATTATCACCCTGCTTATTTAACTTATATGCAGAGTACATCATGCATGCAAAATGCTGGGCCAGACGAATCACAACCTGGAATCAAGACTGCCGGGAGACATATCAACAACCTCAGATATGCACAATATACCACTCTAATGGCTGAAAGTGAAGAGGAACTAAAGAGTTTCTTGATGAAGGTGAAATATGCGAGTGAAAAAGATAATTTAAAAATCAACATTCAAAAACCTGACATCATGATAGCCAGTCCCATCACTTCATGGCGTATGTGCTGTGCTTAGTCACTCAGTTGTGTCTGATTCTTTGTGACCCCATGAACTGCAGCCTGCCAGGCTCCTCTGTCTATGGGGATTCTCCAGGCAAGAATACTAAGTGGATTGTCATGTCCTCCTCCAGAGGATCTTCCCAACCCAGGGATCAAACCCAGGTCTCCAAATTGCACATGGATTCTTTACTGCCTGAGCCATAGATGAGGAGAAAATGGAAACAGTGACATATTTTATTTTTGTGAGCTCCAAAATCACTATGGACAGTGACTGTAGCAATGAAATTTAAACACTTGCTCCTTGGAAGAAAGGTTATGACAAACTTAGCATATTAAAAAGCAGATACATCACTTAACTGACAAAATTCCATCTAGTCAAAGCTATGCTTTTTCCAGTAGCCATGTATGGATATGAGAACTGGACCATAAAGAAAGCTGAGTGCCAAGGAATTGATGAGTTTGAACTGTGGTGCTGGAGAAGACTCTTCAGGGTCCCTTGGACTTCAAGGTATCAAACCAGTAAATCCTAAAGGAAATCAACCCTGAATATTCATCAGAAGGACTGATGCTGAAGCTGAAGCTCCAATACTTTGGCCACCTGATGCAAAGAGCCAACCAATTGGAAAAGACCCTGATTCTGGAAAAGATTGCAGGCAGGAGGAGAAGGAGGCAACAGAAGAAGAGATGACTGGATGGCATCATCGACTCAATGGACATGCATTTTACCAAACTCTTGGGAGATAGTGAAGGACAGGGAAGCCTGGCGTGCTGCATTCCATGGGGTTGCAAAGAGTCGGGCATGACTGAGCAACTGAACAACAACAACAAATCTCCAGTTCACTTTGATTCCTGACTACAGTTATACTGAACAGAGTAAATCCCAGAACTTCCTTCCCCAAAATTTGTTTGGTTGTTAAAGGAAAAACACTCTCTCTAAACCAGAAAGAAGTGCTTTCATTCTCTGCCACTATCTGAGAACATAAAGGAATCTAACCTTTAAATAAAGCTGCTAGTCCAGAAGAGCAATATGTTGGAAAAATCCTGCACCCTGGGTCACAATGATCTGACCCTCGCCTGGAATCCACCTTACATTGGATGCTCAGCTACATGAGCCAGACATTTCCCTTTATTGTGTATGCCAGTTTGATTTAGGATTTCTTCTAGTTGCAAACAAATACATAATCATAATACAGTGGCAATGACATTAGTTATTATTATTTGAGTATTTCCTAAATGAAAGATATTGTGGTAAATGCTGACCTGGGAAGCAAGTGCTTTTCTTGCTTCCATTTCAGAAATAAGGAAACAAATTTGAAGAAGTTAAATGACTAGCTTAGGATCTTACATCTACTAAATTGTTAGAGCTATCATTCAAATGACATCTTTCTAATTATAAAGTCTATATTCTTAAACCTTAAACCAAGGGAGCCCCGAATGAGAGCATGAGTGTTAAGAAAATTAATCTCGAACTTAATTATTGGCTTCACTATCACTAGCTGTGTGATCTTGGGCATATTATTTAGCCTCATTGCTTCTCAATCTCTTCAAACATAATTTTTGGAAAAAGAATAGATACTAACTTATATGAGTATTAAAGTTGTTAATACATATGAAGTGCTTGGAAATGTACCTATGTGATAGTAATCACTCAAAAGTACTGGCTCCTTTTATAATTACTAGTGATAAAGTTAATTTGTGTACTAGGACTCACAAAATGGAGGCTGCCCCCGGGGCCTGACATACATCACAAATATAAACCTAAGTCAACCTACACTTCCAGGGAACACCTGTCAAGGAAGCCTAATATGCACCAATCACAATCTTCCAGCTAATCTTTCTTGATCTCTCCTTATCCTAGAAAGCAAGACCTGCTCACCCTCTAAGAAAATGCCTGATCTCCTAGCCCATCCTGTTCTTCTAACCTCTGTAAAACTCGCTCTTGCCCTAAACCCCTAAGGAGTAGTGCTCCACTGCTTGTGAGGCACTGAACTCCCCTAGTCCATGGATTGCTCTCCCTTGCATTCAAGAAAGACATCAAACTCAATATGAAATTGCTTTAGCCTCTTGGCACTAGGCTCGCATTTGCTAGTTTTCATATTAGGTTTCCTAAACAACAGAATACAGATTCTTTAGGTACCTCATCCTTGCCTGAAAGTAGACCTAGATAAATCTCAGCCAGAAACACAGAGTTTTCATAAAGCTCAGATAAGAACGGCTGCAATATTTCTGGGTTTTGCCTTATATTCCATATGTATTTGACCTTTTCCCAACATATGTTTATTAGCATTTAGCTTGTGTTTCAGAGTTTTGGAGAAGGGGAACAGAGTAGCATATATAAAGTATGTAAAATTTTTACTTTCATGAAAAATAACAGTCTTGGGTGGTGTAGGAGAGAGATAATTAATAGGGAAACTCACGCATAAAAGTATATTTCTGACAAGTGCTACAAAAGTAAAGTGTAGTGTACTGTGAGACCCATAAGTAAAGACTCAAATCTAGTCCAGGAAGCTCAGGGAATGGTCCCTTGTGAATGAGATTTCTATCTAGAACTTGCTTCTTCTGAAGAAAAGTGTTTAGAATAGAGGACAGTGTGAACAAAAGCCATTAAATAGGAAACAACTTCTGCTTTTAGGAACTTTTATGTCCTCTAGAAGCTAAAGAATGCACTTCTTAGGTAGCTCAGTGGTATCAAGAATCTGCCTGCCAAGCGGGAGACGTGGGTTTGATCTTTAGGTCGGAAAGTTCCCCTGAAGAAGGAAATGGCAACCCACTCCAGTATGCTTGTCTGGGAAATCCCATGGATAAAGGATCCTGGTGACTACAGTTCTTAGGGTCTCAAAAGAGTCAAACATGACTTCATGACTAAATAACAACAACAAGAAGCTAAAGTAGTCAGGGGATAGGCAGTTGGGGAACTGACTGGAGAGGTTGACACAGAACAGATCATATGACATTTTTTAGATCACTTTATAGATTTGTAAATTTATCCTATGAGTCTTAGTTAAGGCAGTGAGGTGGTTTCATTTTGGTGTTTTAAAAAAGTTACTGACTGTTTTGTGGATAGATGAGAGAGGCATACCAATGGATTTGTGAGGAATAACTAGGAGAATATATTATATATTAGAAGAGCAAAACTATTACTATGAACAGGGTAATGGTAGAACGATAGAGGAAAGTAGCTAAATCAATAATTATTTTAAAATTTGAGTTAATGGGCTTGGTGACCCACTAGATATAGTTGATGGAACAGATACTATGGCTCTCTCTGGCTCTGCTTTCTTGCTCAGTTGTGTTTGACTCTTTGCAACCCCATGGACTGTAGTCCATGGAATTGGTGGCCTACTCAAGTCTGCTCTACTGGCAGGGTACTGTTTAAATAGGTTGCTGCTGCTGCTGCTGCTAAGTCACTTCAGTCGTGGCCGACTCTGTGTGACCCCACAGACGGCAGCCCACCAGGCTCCCCCATCCCTGGGATTCTCCAGGCAAGAACACTGGAGTGGGTTGCCATTTCCTTCTCCAATGCATGAAAGTAGAAAGTGAAAGTGAAGTCGCTCAGTCGTGTCCGACCCTCAGCAACCCCATGGGACTTCAGCCTTCCAGGCTCCTCCATCCATGGGATTTTCCAGGCAAGAGTACTGGAGTGGGCTGCCATTGCTAGCTTACTCTTAATCCCTTTAAGAGAGAAATTCGACACCTGCTTGAAAGTTAGATGCCACTCTTCATCCTTTATACTCACACCCTAAGTTAATGACTGTCAATCTCCAAAGGACTGTCCCCCTTGTCACAGAATATTGTGTATCCAAATCCCTATCTCAATCTTTGCATCTAGGAAACCTGAAATAAGATACCCAGATAGTTGTCAAAGGAAAAAATACTCCCAGGATGATTTTTGATTCTTCTGGCCAAAGCAACTTGGAAATACCACTGGAGGTAGGACTGAGTATGGGGGTTATATGCAAATTCAGCTGGAGACGTTAAGGGTTTGAGACCTGTAAGTACCAACCAGGTAGAGATGTAAAGTTTTTGCTTAGCTGAAGCAAGGAAGTGGTCCTTTATGGACCTCAGAAAGGAAAGGAAATAAAATTTGATCATGTAGATATCATAAAAAGTAAATGCAACTTGGGAATGAGAGAGAGAATAACATGAGAAAAAGGGTAGGCTTCCCCTCAAAGATTTGGAATTACAGGGAGCAATTTGCTGACAAAATTTTCTCCACTTCTTCTCTGAGGTTCCTTTCATGTTGAAGTTTGGGAAATTTACCCTTGGGTTTGTTTTGGTGAGGGCACTATTTCTGAAGTGCTACCAACTATTTTTGCAGCTTTCAGCTCTTTGTACTTTGTACTGGTAAAAATTGTTGTGAAAGCTTTTTTCCTTAGGCAGTGCATCAGCTTTATCTGGGGTTGATTCTGCCAGTAGAAATATTGTGTGTCATGTTCAAACCACTCACAGTTTACCTTTTTTATTGTCCAAATAGATCACTGCTCTGCCAGTCTCTACTTTAAATAGAATCTATAGAATCTAAACTTATTTCCAGCCAATGGAATGAAAGATACTGCATTCCATCCTAGTGGAAAGGGACTAGTTTCCCTTTCTCTGTTACCATCTTATCACAAAAGTACATGCTTGGTCTGTGCAGACTTGAAGCTATCATTTGACACATTTTCACCTCAATTTTGCTTATAAGTTTCCCTTTCCCTCTTCTGCCTGTATTAATTTCAGAATGCAAAACGTTTCCTAAACCTGGGTCTGAGCTGTCTCTGCTGCAAGACATGTCTTAGGTAAAAGGGAGATTTGTTTCATTTGCTTTTTCACCTTGGTTCTCTTCTCTAAAGTGGATACAAGTGAAGGAGTAGGGGACAGAGTTTCTTCCTAAGTTAAATGTAAAGGACATCTCATTACCTGAATGCAAGGATGGAGATCAGCTAATTTATTATATTAAACCAATATATACACTCTGGAACTAAAGATTAACACCGTATGAATCAAAGGTGTGGGTCTAAGCACACTGTCCAAAATACAAATAAGTACATAAATAATAGCTTAAAAGCCTGGGTAACTTGAGAATGTGATAGAAATTGTTTTTTATATAATTTCAAATCTCTCAGCTCCTACATTTCCCCAATATTATACACTACTTAGGTGAGTATAGAGTACTTTTTTCCACACTAATTAGTAAAAATATCAATAACAATGAAGATCTATTTTGCTATATATATATATATAAAAACTATTATGTAAAATTGCTCTTAAATGATGGTACACTTTGTATTTGAAAAAGTAACAAGTTCTCCATAGGTAACAGAGGGAGTGAAGAACAATAGGTTATAAGTTGGGCAGGTAGAGATAAAGGAGAGAAGAATTGAAGGATTCTTTATTCTTCTACATGATTACAGTAGTTTGGACTGACATTATCTCTCATTTGCTTTGCAGTTTTTTTTAGTTTAATTTTAAGGAAGCATACCCACTCCAGTATTCTTGTCAAGAGAGTCCCATGAATAGAGGACCCTGGGGGGCTACAGTCCATGGGGTTGCAATGAGTTGGATACAACTTAGGAACTGAATGACAACAAATCTTCTCTAGGTAGTGTGATTTTGGGAGAATAGGGAGCCCAATAATATTTACATGGTTATCAGAAATGATTTCAATAGCTAAAGTGTAGAAAGAAAAATGTAAAGAAACATAGAATAGAATATTGTTAAATGGGGAAAAAACAGAAAGAAGGAAAATAAAAATTCAACTGAGGATGGAAAGAATAAAAGAAGGGAAGAAGTGAGAAGGAGGGAAAAGAAAAGAGTGATTTAAAAGGGAGTGGGAAGAAAGATAGTCAGAGGAAAGAAACTGGTAGAAGGAGATTAAAGAAGAGAAGTGAAAACAAACAGGGGAGGAAAGGCTACTTGGTGGATTTTTCATTTCACAGATTTATATCCAGAATCTGCCTTTTATTAAAATACACATGTTAAAAGACACAACATTGCATTTCTTAATACATACTGTGCTAAACCCTCAGTGACCTCTTATTTTTGGTAATACAAGATGATTTCAGGAAATAGGTTTCATCCTTTAACTCCATAGCCTACTTGATACAACTTGAGATTAAGCTAAATTTAAAGTCCAAGTCAGTTCAAAGGTGTAGATGAAGGTTGCCTCTACTAGGCCTAACTGAATAATAGACCTTTGTAAAATCCCAGCCTTGTGAAACCCCTGCTCTGGCAGTCATAGCAACCTCGTCACGTCAGCTGTGATTGCTACCAGAGATTTCGCTGATTTTTCCATGGAAAATCCTGAAGCTTGTTGTGTGAGTTGACATTTTTATAACTGTGTGGTTGAAGGGGGATCTTTCCAGTAATGGGGAGTGGTATTATCTTTCTTTCTCCCCCTCTCTCCCATTCTTCTTTCCTTCTTTCTCCCTGAATCTCTCCTCCTCTTTCTTTCCTTGACAACAACTATTCCATTAGGACACATTCTGGTCACAGGGTGAGGGTATAAAGACTGGAACTGTACAGTGATAGTTTCCTAAACTGTAACTTTCCACATTCGTGAGCAAAATGTGAAGCCCTGGGGGAAAGTGAAGTGAGTTATGATCTATGGTTTACAAGTGCTGTCACTGGGAGAAGTTACACAGGAGTCTTCATGTAACTGAGAAAGTGATTTATTTCTATTTGGGGATTTCAGGAAGCACCACAGGCACATAAATTGAAATAAACGGATGAATGGCTTCTATACTTCAGCACTGATGCTCATATTTCCTTCTCCAATGCATGAAAGTGAAAAGTGAAAGTGAAGTTGCTCAGTCGTGTCCGACTCTTAGTGACCCCATGGACCACAGCCTACCAGGCTCCTCCATCCATGGGATTTTCCAGGCAAGAGTACTGGAGTGGGGTACCATTGCCTTCTCTGGATGCTCACAAAAGGCATTGCAAATGCTCTAGATATAGAATCACTTCAGCAGAGATCTCTTGAGAACGAGGTGAGACAGGAACAGCCAAAGGGTTCATCAGCTACCTGGGAACCTTGATCTTTGATGTTTCTGAACTGAGTTTCTCACTTGTAACATTTAGCCAGGATTTTGTGAGGCCCAGATGAGACGACCATTAAATGTTAACATCTTCTTTTATATTATTGATATTCGAGCACTTAGGTGGCTTGCCCCAGTATAAGACTAATCTTAGTCCAGCCACCCACTCATCACAGAAGTGGCTGTGGTACTCCATTGTCTGGTTAAAATGCATTTAGTATGAGTAACTTTACTTAACTCAGTCCAATTTACCAGAAAATTCCTCATGTAAAATTGTGTCGTTACCTCTGTGTCCTCTTACTTTCTAATCAAATATAGGTTTTCATTCAATAGATATTAAGTGAGCAACTAATATGTGCTGGTCTAGGAATTCTTCCAGATAAGAAATACTGGCATGAACACATGGAAACAGAATCTTATCCTTGGGGAGTTTAAATTCTCCAGGTAACTGGCAATTGGAAAGGAAAAAACAGAGATGTACTAGTAAAAGCTATAGTATGTTTAACAGTGCTTAAATGCTAAAGAAACAAATAAAACCAAGGAGGGCTTGGATTTAACTGATGTTCTAAAGCTGCCCACGCAATAGTTGCTGGACTGAAGCTGCTCAGTTTAATGAGGGGGTTAGGTAAAACAACAAATATGATGCATGGGTCATAGATTCCCTCACAATAGGATGCACAGGAACACGTGGGAGGAAAGTGATGAGAATATTTACCTGTAATGTGTGTGAGGCAGAGAAAAAAAAATTGGGAAAAATTTCATAGAAAGAGTTAACATTTGTTTGGGGTCTTGAGAGTGTATAGAATTTTTCCAGATGACATTATTGGCCAGTATGAACATGTTAGAAGGGTAAATAATAATTCCATTATTATTAGAATAAACTGAATCATCCTGTTTAGCTAGAAGTCCGGAGTTTAATTAGGCAAGGAACAGTTAGGAAACTAAAAGAATGGACAACAACTTGGGCTTGACTGGAGGACGAGGAGGGATGGGAAGACAAAGAAAGTTAGAATCAGATAACCCAGATTTTTTCCCTCTGAACAACAGACTTGATTCGTTTGGAACCTTGGATGATAGAGTGACTGACTTAGATTTGTATTTTAGAAATGCCACTTGGTAAATGTTACTTGGATGATTTTGAGGGGCAGGATTGTAGGTGGGGAGAACATTTGCTTATTACTGATTAGGCATTCATTAAAAGTTTTGGAGTTGTTTTGATAATTAATTGTTTGCTTTCCTAGACTTGGTTACTTATAATGTGCCCACATAGTTCAAATGACTTGCTAATTTTCCACAGAAAGAGCTGACATGCATCCAATTAATAATGCTTTATTCAGTAGAGCTGATTGCAATCTAAATTGTGATATTTAAAATATTATTAATTGTTTATGTTTTGTTGAGTGGGGAGAAATTAGTCCTTCAAAGAGTTTCATCCTACACTAAGTGAAGAATAATAAGTTGATAAGCTGCCATCCCAAACTATGTTTTCAAAATTTTTAATAATATAAGGAAATTCACATGTTGCACCATATGAAATAAAATGAAAAATTGTGTTTATAATCTAGTTTCTATTTTATATATGTATAATATATATACAAATAAAATATGATATTTCATAATTGATATCTTTAATACTTGCATATTGGATTTTTCTTTTTTTATTTATACTTATGTATATAATTAAAAAAACTGTTCTAAACTTTCTTATCCATCAAACTACTTACTTGAAAAAATAAAATTTAGGAAATTTCATGTATTTAGTTCTTCTTAATGATGGAATCAAATTCAAAGCCCAGTGCTTCATAATGCTTTTTTATGTTATGGGAAAAGGAGGTGATTAAATTGTCAGAATATCACAATGTCACTTTGCCTATTATATAAATAAAGCAGGGTGACTCAATTAGAGGTTTATTTATTAATTTTTGTTCATTAAGACTCTGTAAGGGGGCAATAATATATTTGTTAAACACTGGTTTATGTAATTTGAAAGACAAAACATCCAACTTGGATGGATCTAAAAATTCAAAGAAAATAGTATTTTAGGGATCTAATTTGGTACTCAGTATTTTTATCTCGTTTTCTTTTATTATCTTTCTCTTCAGTTCTCTTTCCACTTTGCTTTTTTCTTCTTACTGAGATTATTCTCTCTTACTTCAGGTATGTATTCTTTCCATGATACAAGTTTAGCCATTTCACTAGAAAAAAAAACAAAAAACAAAAACTACCTTCTAAGGATTATATAGTGATTTCAAAGAAGATTCACTGACCTTGTTTGATATGCATTCCCTTCATTGTACTAGTTATTATAACTAGGGCAAAATAATGAGGGATGATGATTGCCTAGGCCTACTTGTAAAGTTTGGAGAGGGAAAAATACTATAATTAAAAGTGTATTACTCAGCAATTAAAAAGAATACATTTGAATCAGTTCTAATGAGGTGGATAAAACTGGAGCCTATTATACAGAGTGAAGTAAGCCAGAAAGAAAAACACCAATACAGTATACTAACGCATATATATGGAATTTAGAATGATGGTAACAATAACCCTGTATACGAGACAGCAAAAGAGACACTGATGTATAGATTGGTCTTTTGGACTCTGTGGGAGAGGGAGAGGGTGGCATGATTTGGGAGAATGGCATTGAAATATGTATAATATCATATATGAAATGAGTTGCCAGTCCAGGTTCAATGCACGATACTGGATGCTTGGGGCTTGTACACTGGGATGACCCAGAGGGATGGTACGGGGGAGGGAGGATGGAGGAGGATTCAGGAAGGGGAACACGTGTATATCTGTGGCGGATTCATGTTGATATATGGCAAAACCAATACAATATTGTAAAGTTAAATAATAAAATAAAATTTAAAATAAATAAATAAATACTGGCTTCAGAAAAAATAAAAAATAAAAAAGTGTAGGAAAGTGAAAGTGAGGTCGTTCAGTCGTGTCTGACTTTTTACGACCCTGTGGACTATAGCCTACCAGGCTCCTCTGTCCATGGGATTCTCCAGGCAAGAATACTGGAGTGGGTTGCCCTTTCCTTCTCCAGGGGATCTTCCCAACCCAGGGATTGAACCTGGGTCTCCAGCATTGCAGGCAGATGCTTTAACCTCTGAGCCACCAGGGAAACCCTTAAAGTGTATAGTCAATAGTGAGACCTCAAAAAAGTGTATAGTCAATATTTAAACAGCAAGTCTGCAAAATGTTCTCTCCTTTTATTAGGTGCTATCTTAGAGAAAGGGCGCAAAAGTTATGAACCTATATGAGTGAAAATGGAGAGGTTGCATGATTAAATTGACTTAAAGTCTGTAAGTTATGTGATTGCATACAATGAGTAAGAACCTCTCATGTTGATCTGGGCCTGAATGTGACAAGAGAACATATGGGAAATTGTATTTGAGGTCTCAGAGTTTTCTCTGCATTGAGTCTACCTTGTGGTTACTCTAGAACACTCGTAGAAATTTTAATACAATTGATACTGAGAAAGATCTTTAATTTTGGCAAGTATAATTGACCACTCTGTCCTTTGTGTTAAGCCTTGCCAAAGCCATATGGAAAGGAATTGGGATAGTTCCCTAAAGAAATAAATGGGCACACACAAGTAAATAAATTTTTATGAAAGATCTCTGAATTAAATATGTATTGCAAGCCTATGCAGACAGACATAAAGTATATTTTTACTAATTAAAATCAATTTTAGTTTCAGGGAAAAGTGACAGATATTGTCATAAATAATAATAATATAAATTTGTTTCCTAAGAAAGCCTAGCATTCCTAGTTTTTTTAGGAAAAAACTTAAATATTGTAAACTGGCTAAATTCCAGGACTGAATTTCTTCAAAATGTAAGGACTATCATAGATATTACAATCTGATATGAGTAAAACATACAAAAAAAAAGTACAAGCAAATTTTTTTAGATTTATTTGCACTCACTCTTCTAAATTCCAATTTAGACACTTGGAATTTGACTTATAAATAAGCCAAACAATAAATATGGCAATCCACAAATGACAGTAGTTGGATGTTTGGGAACTTCTGGTGAGAGTCAAAAAAAAAAAAAAAAGAGAGAGAGAGAGAGAAGAATCAGGAGCTTCATAATAAGTAAATAATAACCCAAGGGCTCAGCTGGTAAAGAACCCAGTGCAGGAGACACCGAAGATGCATGTTGGATCCCTGAGTCAGGAAGATCCCCTGAAGAAGGAAATGACGACACATTTTTTATTATTTTGATATTTGGCAAAACTAATACAATTATGTAAAGTTTAAAAATAAAATAAAATTAATTATAAAAAAAAAAAAAGCAGAGACATCACTTTGTTAACAAAGGTCTGTATACTCAAAGCTATGGTTTTTCCAATAGTCATTTATGGATGTGAGAACTGGACCATAAAGAAGGCTGAGCACCAAAGAATTGATGCTTTCAAATTGTGGTACTGGAGAAGACTCCTGAGAGTCCCTTGCAGGGCAGGGAGATCAAATTAGTCAGCCCTAAAGGAAATCAACCCAAATATTCATTGGAAGGACTGATGCTGAAGCTGAAACACCAATATTTTGGCCACCTGATGCAAAGAGCCAACTCATTGGAAAAGACCCTGATGCTGGGAAAGATTGAAGGCAAAAGGAGAAGGGTATGGCAGAGGATGAGATGGTTAGATAGCATCATTGACTGAACAGACATGAATTTGAGCAAACTCCTGGAGATAGTGAAGGAGAGGGAAATCTGGTGTGCTGTAGTCCATGGGGGTCTCAAAAGAGTGAGACATCACTTAGCAACTAAAAACAAGAACAAGTAGCTAAACTAGTCAGAGGGCATGCAATTGGGGAACTGACTGGAGAGGCTGACACAAAATAGATTATACTGCATTTTTTAGACAATTTTATAGATTTGTGAATTCATTCTATGAGTTAGACATGACTTAGTGACCGAACAATCATAATTATGAACTTGTTTTTTCTCTAAAACAAAGTATGTACTAATGCTCTAATAAAGGGATATGTGAATAATAATAATAAATCTGAAGGGGTTCTTCCCTTGGCCAAAGTGAAAATGAAAGTGAAAATCTCTCAGTTGTGTTCAACTCTCTGCAACCCCATGGATTATACAGTCCATGGAATTCTCCAGGCCAGAATACTGGAGTGGGTAGCCGTTCCCTTCACCAGGGGTTCTTTCCCAACCCAGGGATCAAACCCAGGTCTCCCAATTGCAGGCAGATTCTTTAGTAGCTGAACACCAGGGAAGCCCTTGGCCAAATCATATATCAAATTCTACCTGACTTCTACCTTTAAATAGGCTTCAAGAAAACATTGTTAATTATATTCATTCTTAAAGTGCAATCACGGAAGGGTCAGATTAGAGTTCCAAGCATTTTCCTCAGTAATAATATGAAAGTGGTCCAATATCCCCAAGTTTATTAATTATTTTTTGCATTTACTTGGATATACAATGTGCATAGCGTACCATTTGCTAGTCTTTGTGCTGCATTGAATCTCATACCTATACTGGACAATTGTGTAGCTTTAATTATTTACAATTCTATTTATACATATTTTAATTTTTAGAAGCACTAAGCTTCCATTGAGTACAGTTACATTCTTCCTTAGTATATTTATCCTTATTCTCTACTATCTATCCATCTTTCTTATAGATGGTGTTCTATTTAGAGATAAACTATGTTTAGTCAAAGACAGGATAATTGTCTTTATCTTTTCTTTCAGTTTTGTCACTCACCCACCACAGGTACCATTACACATGATAGTTTCTTAGGTATAAAACTACCTTGAGCTTTATCTTCAAAATAGAAATAATAACTCTCTTGAATAGGTGTTTTTACCAATAGAATACCTAAAATGCAATTATAGTATCTGGCATGAAATAAATGTTTAGAAAATGTTAGTTTCCAATGCTAATACTCTCTTTTCCCATTTAGATAGTCTTGTAAATTTTTTCCTTAATTTGTTTCTTTTATTTTCCTATCTTAATAGCTCTAAATTCTTATCAATAATATAAACGTTACCTTTTGCTAGTAGCTTATATTAACACGAATATTGTGAGATACTCTGCTTTGTTATAGAATCTACCAATTGATCTAAAATGGAATTGGAGATTTTGGTGTATTTTTTTGTGTTCAATCTGTTTATTTGATCAAAATCTTCAAATCACTTCCCACTTCAGATTTAAAACCATTGCCTTACAATGGCTACATGCATGAAACAATCTGAATGAAACAGTGACCTCTACTCAACCTACTTGGTCCCTTGTTGAGTTGGTTTTAGTCAGGCTGGGCTCATCCCTGCTGACCATTTAACAGGCAGACATATCTGTTTCAGGGCCTTTGCACTGACTTTTCTCTCTGCTGGAAATGCAGATACTTCACAATTCCCCTAGCTGCATTATCATCTTCTTCTGGTGTTTTCTCAGATTACTTCTGTTTCAGTTCAGTTCAGTTCAGTCGCTCAGTAGTGTCTGACTCTTTGCAACCCCATGAACCGCAACACACCAGGCCTCCCTGTCCATCACCAACTGCCGGAGTCCACCCAAACTCATGTCCATCGAGTCAGTGATGCCATCCAACCATCTCATCCTCATACTCCTGTTTAGGAAGGACTATCTTCATCACATTCCAGTCATTCCTCAGTATCTGAGGGAGATGTGTTGCAGGACCACCTCCTGCCCCCACTGGGATACCAAAATCTGTAGATGTTCAAGTCCTTTATATACAATGGCATAGTATTTGCATATAACTTATGAATGTCCTCCCATATACTTTAAATTAACAGTAGATATTGCTTAAATCACTGCAGATGGTGACTGCAGCCATGAAATTAAAAGATGCTTACTCCTTGGAAGAAAAGTTTTGACCAACTTAGATAGCATGTTGAAAAGCAGAGACATTACTTTGCCAACAAAGGTCCATCTAGTCAAGGCCTGTGGTTTTTCC
>NW_011495048.1:6113558-6117275 GCF_000754665.1 Bison bison bison | reverse complement strand
CATGGTTTTACCAGTGGTCATGTATGGATGTGAGAGCTGGACTGTGAAGAAGGCTGAGCGCTGAAGAATTGATGCTTTTGAACTGTGGTGTTGGAGAAGACTCTTGAGAGTCCCTTGGACTGCAAGGAGATCCAACCAGTCCATTCTGAAGGAGATCAGCCCTGGGATTTCTTTGGAAGGAATGATGCTAAAGCTGAAACTCCAGTACTTTGGCCACCTCATGCGGAGTTGACTAATTAGAAAAGACTCTGATGCTGGGAGGGATTGGGGCAAGAAGAGAAGGGGATGACAGAGGATGAGATGGCTGGATGGCATCACTGACTCGATGGACGTGAGTCTCAGTGAACTCCGGGAGTTGGTGATGGACAGGGAGACCTGGCGTGCTGTGATTCATGGGATCGCAGAGAGTCAGACAGACTGAGAGACTGAACTGAACTGAACTGACAATTTAAATGCTATGTAACTAGTTGCAAATACAAAGTGAGTGCTATGTAAATATTTGCCAGTGCATGGCAAATGCAAATTTTGTCTTTTGGAACTTTCTGGAATTTAAAATATATATATTTTTGATTGCATTTGGTTGAATCTATGAATGCAGAACATGTGAATTCCAAGAGCCAGTTGTATTTAAAATTGCACCTTGTCCAAGTATCTTCACTTTTCTTTATCTCTTATAATCTGTTCTTGTATTGAACACAAATAATTTGCTTATTTTATTTATTATATCTAAGTGATATATTCTTCAGTGCTTCCCATGTGGTGCTAGTGAAAAATAACCTGCCTGCCAATGCAGGAAACACAAGAGATGTGTGTTAAAACGCTGGGTAGGGAAGATCCTCTGGAGGAGGGCATACGAGCAGCTCCAGTATTATTGCCTAGAGAGTCTAATGGACAGAGAAACCTGGCAGGCTTCGGTCTATAGGTCCATAGGTTTGCAAAGAATCAGATACAACTGAAATGATTTTGCACACACAATATCAGTTCAGTTCAGTCACTCAGTCTTGTCCAACTCTGTGACCCTATGGACTGAAGCACGCTAGGCTTCTCTGTCCATCACCAAATCCTGGAGCTTGCTTAAACTCATGTCCATCGGGTTGGTGATGCCATTCACCCACCTGATCCTCTGTGGTCCCCTTCTCCTTCTGCCTTTAATATTTCCCAGCATCAGGATCTTTTCCAATGGGTCAGTTCCTCGTATCAGGTGGCCAAAGTATTGGAGTTTCAGCTTTAGCATCAGTCCTTCCAATGAATATTCAGGACTGATTTCCTTTAGGATGGACTGATTTGATCTCCTTGCAGTCCAAGGGACTCTCAAGAGTCTTCTCCAACACCACAGTTCCAAAGCATTAGTTCTTCAGCCCTCAGCTTTTTTTGTAGTCCAACTCTCACATCCCTACATGACTACTGGAAAAACCATAGCTTTGATTAGACAGGCGGGTTTCAGTCCATAGGTCCATAGGGTCACAAAGAAATCAGACACAACTGAAACAACTTAGCACACACGGTATATAATTCATTTATTTATCATAATTCTTGTTCCTGTAGTTTAAACTCCAAGAGGAAAGGAGTTTATGCCTGTTTTGAACAATGATGAATACAAACTGCACAGGCCATAGGAAGCACTAAACAACCATGTTTTGAATGAATGTATAAATTGATCCACAATTAGGCTTATTTTTGTAATTGTGCCTTGATTATACTAAATTTTGGGGTTATTACATGTGTTTATCTAGTGTTGATAAGTTTGAGATTGATCTTGGTATTTCCTCAAATAGCTCAGAATTCCTTTAAAAGATGTTTCAGTGGAAATACCTCTTCTTCATCCTATGTATTCACAATATATATTAAAGTAAACCATTCAAATATTTTTATCTCATTTTATTATCTCTGTAATACTTACACATACCATCAATTGTTTATATGTGATAAATTGTTTATATGTGATAAGTCTATCAATTTACTTAATTATATTTTTTCAAAAAATGTATAAATATATATTTCATTGTAGACAATATTGTTTAATAGTACTATAAAATGCATGAACTTTTTTCATTAAAAATTTTTTTTTTAATTGGAGGATAATTGCCTTACAATATTGCATTGGTTTATGCCATATATCAGCATAAATCAGCCATCAATATAGGTATGTCTCCTCCCGTTTGAACCTCTTTCCTACCTTTCACCCTAGAGGTCTGGCAAGCTTGGATATGAACACAGATTCTAACATTTCCTAGTTAGTTGGTCTTAAATACTCTAATTCCAGTTTTCTCATCTTTAAATAGGGTTGATATAGTACTTTGCCCATGTGATTTGTGAGGTTGAGTGAGGTACTGCAATAAAACACTTAATGTGATGCCTCCTACACTGTAATGCTTACTACATGCCCTTGCCATAAAGAGACATTTGCTGACCTAGCACTGCAGAATGTAGTGAACAGGTCCATATTTCCTTGGCATGCCCTTTAAAACCAAATTTGTCATCTCTACTTCAGTCAGGACTTTTCAAATAGAAGTAATTTTTGAGCTTCTTGCAAAGTATCCCCCATTAATTTGTCATGTCTAATAGTCCTTGTACTCAACAGGTTAGGGGTTAGTGCAGGGGTCAGCAAACTTTTTCCATAAAGGAGCAGACAGTAAATATTTTAGGCTTCCTGAACTATGTAGTCTCTATCACAGTAACTCAGTGCTGCTGGCATAGTGCAATAGCAGCTGTAGACAACACATAAATGAATGGGTGTGGCTGAATTCCAATAAAATTTCTCTTAGAAAAAACAGCAAGTGAACTGGATTTGGTCTGCAGCCCAAAATGTGCAGATCCCTACTCCAGTGATAGTACAGTTCTTTTGTAAGTTATTTCTGAATAAAATAAATAAGAGAGGGAGAGAGGGGGGAAAAGAATTAAAAAAAAAAACAAAAACAAAAACACTACCTCAGAATACCTTATGAAAGCCTTGGACTTTCAACCATTAGCTCATAAATGAATTTTTGACCAAAATTGTAAATTGTTTCCTAAAATTCCTTTTAAGATACATCAAAATACTGTCAAGAGTCTCTTCAAATTATTCTTCATGTAATATTTTAAATAGTTTCATTATCTTTTCTAAAGTGAACAGTCAGGATATATAGTTTTTTCTTTCTCTGCCATCAGGATTTTGGAGGTCAGTGAAGGTCACTGATCTTTGTACAGTGGTACAAAAATCTCTCAAAATCAGTCCCTTATTGTAACTGTAGCCAAGTCTAGTACATCTGCTTCTTTGCTTTAAAAAGTAAAATGGTTTTCAAGCTTTAAATAGTTTAAAACGGCCTTAAAAGTTTTTTTGACTAAACTAAATAAATCCTCTCTTACAAAAACTTTACTTTTACATCTAGGTCAAAAAAGAATGTCATATCAATGTGGTCATAACTGAAGTTTATATTGTTTAAACATGGTATAAGTTTATAGTCACCCATCTGTTTAAGGGAAAGACTTAGAATGCTTCTGTGACTGCAAGGACATTTTACCAATCAATTTGATATTCTTTTTAACTTGTAGCCACTTAAAAAATAGTTGACATACAACTAATAAGACCCTGCCTTGAAATGGCTTTGTGAAATGATTTGACAAGCCCAAATTTAATTGTGCCACCAACTTATGAGTGACCAATTATTCACATAACTGAATAGATACTATGTAAGCACCACAAATATTTATGGCTTCCCAGGTGGTGCTAGTGAAAAA
>NW_011495048.1:6110744-6113458 GCF_000754665.1 Bison bison bison | reverse complement strand
CTAATGCAGAAGATGTAAGAGATGTGGGTTCCCTGGGTTGGGAAAATCCCCTGGAGGAAGGCATGGCAACCCAGTCCAGTATTCTTGCCTGGAGAACCCCATGGAAACAGAGGAGCCTGGCAGCTTACAGTCCACAAGACTTACAAAGAGTCAGACACAACTGAAGCAACTTGACACACAAACATTTGTCAGCATCAGAGGGCCCTGTGCATATGTCTGGATGAACTAGAAGTTTCTGATCACTGCTGTTCACCCTAATGTTGCTCTTTGCTTTACTTGGTCTCTTTATTCCAGAAAA
Source organism: Bison bison bison (assembly GCF_000754665.1). Taxonomy (NCBI): domain Eukaryota; kingdom Metazoa; phylum Chordata; class Mammalia; order Artiodactyla; family Bovidae; genus Bison; species Bison bison. Next base: position 6,113,160 of record NW_011495048.1, on the reverse strand, counting down.
TTAGCCTGCTTCCCTCCTCTGACACCCACATTCTGAATAAATTTGAAGAGACTTCACAAAATAAAATATACACATAACACTTCACATTTCAGAAAGTTATGGCTTGTTCTATCACTTTATTTATGCCTCATTCAAAACCTGGCTTCTCAGGAAAATCTTCCTTGCCAACCCTATCTAAAGTACCCTCCTCTGTTTCCCCATCAGTCTCCACTCCTCCCTTTCTTGCTTGCTTTATTTTATGAAGCAGTTATTACTATTTGATAGTATGTTTACATGTATAGGTCTTCAGTTAGATAGTCTCCTTTCAGTCAGTAAAGAATCCACCTGCAATGTGGGAGACCTAGGTTTGATCCCTGGGTTGGGACAATCCTCTGAAGAAGGGAAAGGCTACCCACTCCAGTATTCTGACCTGCAGAATTCCATGGACTAGTCCATGGGGTCACAAACCATCAGACACCACTGAGCGACTTTCACTTTACATATTTATTTACTTGTTTACTATTTGTCTTCTAATTGAATTCCATAAGGGCAGCATGGCCATGTAGCAGGTGTTTAATAAGTATTTTTAAATGAATAATTAGGTAAACTTTGTTTATTGGAGATGTTGTGTTTACGGGCCCTAAATTAGAAATGAGGAAAATGAGACTTGATGCATAAAAGATGTGGTTGAGACCATATAGCTCATTATTAAGGTTTCCAGACACTTTCAGAAAACTAAGATCATGGCATCCCGTCCTATCACTTCATGGCAAATAGATGGGGAAACAGTGAAAACAGTGGCTAACTTTATTTTTCTGGGCTCCAAAATCACTGCAGATGGTGATTGCAGCCATGAAATTAAAAGACGCTTACTCCTTGGAAGGAAAGTTATGACCAACCTAGACAGCATATTCAAAAGCAGAGACATCACTTTGTCAACAAAGGTCCGTCTAGTCAAGGCTATGGTTTTTCCAGTGGTCATGTATGGATGTGAGAGTTGGACTATAAAGAAAGCTGAGCGCCAAAGAATTGGTGCTTCTGAACTGTGGTGTTGGAGAAGACTCTTGAGAGTCCCTTGGAGTGTAAGGAGATCCAGCCAGTCCATCCTAAAGGCGATCAGTCCTGGGTGTTCATTGGAAGGACTGATGTTAAAGCTGAAACTCCAATACTTTGGCCACCTGATGCGAAGAGCTGACTCACTGTAAAAGACCCTGATGCTGGGAAAAATTGAGGACAGGAGGAGAAGGGGGCGACAGAGGATAAGATGCTTGGATGGCATAGCAAGTCAATGGACATGGGTTTGGGTGGACTCTGGGAGTTGGTGATGGACAGGGAGGCCTGGCGTGCTGCAGATCATGGTGTTGCAAAGAGTCGGACATGACTGAGCGACTGAACTGAACTGAGACACTTTTTCCTTAAAAACTCTCACTTTATTATGCTGCTTTATCATCCCCAGTGTGAGATGGGTCAGAAGCAGATATATAGAGACTGGATAGAAGGAAGAAAGGGTTACAGCTGTATCTCCTCTCTCAGAGGCCGGAAGTAGTGTGACAACTGAAGAAGAATAGACTCAACCCCTAAGCAGAACAAAGCTCTCTGTCAAGGAAACTTATGTATTTTTAACCCTCATCATTGGGTTTATTCCCTTCAGTGAATGTTGTTTTCTTTCTAACTAGAATGATATCCAATGATAATTGTGACCAAAGAAATGGGCAACACTGAAAGGCTATAAATCTGTAGTCTGAATGTGAGTTTATATGGACTTAAAGGAATCCTAGTTTAAAATAGATTTCATAGAAATGTGATGCACCACATTCTGTTAGATTTTCATGAAATCAGTTAACATATATCCTCAAGAAATAGATTTCATAGAGTAAACTTCATTCTTGCCAGGCAATTTAGCACGCATCTGTTTGGTTTTCAGTTCAGTTCAGTCGCTCAGTCATATCCGACTCTTTGTTACCCCATGGACTGCAGCACACCAGTCCTCCCGGTCCATCACCAACTTCTGGAGTTTACTCAAACTCCAGAGTTTGAGTAAATGTCCATTTAATCAGTGATGCCATCCAACCATCTCATCTTCTCTTGTCCCCTTCTTCTCCTGCCTTCAATCTTTCCCAACATCAGGGACTTTCCAAATGAGTCAGCTCTTCCCATCAGGTGGCCAAAGTATTGGAGTTTCAGCTTCAACATCAGTCCTTCCAATGAATATTCAGGACTGATCTCCTTTAGGATGGACTGTTTAGATCTCCTTGCAGTCCAAGAGGCTCTCAAGAGTCTTCTCCAATACAACAGTTCAAAAACATCAATTCTTCAGCGTTCATCTTTCTTTATAGTCCAACTCTCATATTCATACATGACTACTGGAAAAACCATAGCCTTGACTAGGCAGACCTTTGTTGGCAAAGTAATATCTCTGCTTTTTAATATGCTCTGT
>NW_011495048.1:6108604-6110644 GCF_000754665.1 Bison bison bison | reverse complement strand
CAGGGTCACAATATGCAGCCTTGACATACTCCTTTTCCTATTTGGAACCAGTCTGTTGTTCCATGTCCAGTTCTAACTGTTGCTTCTTGATCTGCATACAGATTTCTCAAGAGGCAGGTCAGGTAGACTGGTATTCCCATCTCGTTCAGAATTTTCCACAGTTTGTGATGATTCACACAGTCAAAAGCTTTGGCATAGTCAATAAAGCAGAAATAGATGTTTTTCTGGAACTCTTGCTTTTTTGATGATCCAGCGGACGTTGGCAATTTGATCTCTGGTTCCTCTGCCTTTTCTAAAACCACCTTGAACATCTGGAAATTCATGGTTCAGGTATTGTTGAAGCCTGGTTTGGAGAGTTTTGAGCATTACTTTACTAGCATGTGAGATGAGTGCAGTTGTGTTGTAGTTTGAGCATTCTTTGGCATTGTTTTTTACTAAAATATAAATGTTAAATATATACCCTCAGCCATGCACTGTTAGAAGTAATAGCATAAAGCAGTGGTGAAGAATGTGGCTTTGGAATCAGAAAGGAATATATACGTAATTTGAAGTCACAGATATTGTGCAAAACAACCATACTATATGGGTGTCTTCAACTATAAAATTTGGTATTAAATAATCTACTATATAAGACTGTTGTGAAGATTATACAACTCAGTACATGTATGAGTTTATTACACTACCTGGAACATTGTAAATCTTACTAAAGATTAGGTATTTCTGTTCAAATAATCAAATACATACTTAAATGCTGAAATAACACTAAATTAACCATGCTAAAACTCTTCACAGATTGTTGACTTTTTTTAATACTTTCATTGTTCTATGCAGAAAATGAGGGGTGCTTATACTCGGGGAAGAATTGGTAGGGATGGAATTGTGAGTCAAGAGTTCTAATTAATGGAAAAATAAAAGAATTTATGGTGCCACTGTGCTTGTAGTGCCTTCCTTTATCATTTATTGAGACCAGAAGTTATTTTAATTGGCCTCCATAATTCACGATTTCAATATTCTTTTAAGGCATTTGAGTCTACAAGTTTCTTAATATAATAAAAATATGGACCTTGCTCAGGGAGCATGATCTACATTTCAAAGTTAAAGAAGTTTAAAAAAAAAGTTATTTGGTGAGAGTATAGAGAGGAAATTTAACAGTGCATATCACATAACCTCATAAAATACCTCTGAGTCAGAGAACATTCAGGCAGCATAAAATCCTGACATAAAGCATTTTGAAATTCTAATTTCAGGTATTCTGCCAATGAAATGAAATTCTTCATATTCACAGTGATGTACATACAGATCTGTTACTATCCCATAGATCATCAAGACTATAAGTGGTTCATTTAATCAGAAATATCCTGTGAATAACTAACACTCTGTTAGCCACAGGGGCAGAGGTGAAGACTAAGGACACAGTCTTTAACATCTGGCTGATGTTAAGGTGGAGAAATACATCATCTCCAGGTGAAGAAATACATCATCCCCAGGTGGAGAAATACATCCATTCTTGTACTAAATTCCTCTTCACATGCTCAAAACCTAAGATAAATTCCTCCTAGAATTTTTGTTTGTTGTTCCAGTTCTATGAGCAAAACATGCTCCCTTTTGCCTCTGAGCACTTGTTCATGTTTTCTTCCTGTTTATGACACTCCTTTACACTGCCACTCCTTTTGCTGTTCTTCCTAGAACCTCCTTAGCTCTGAGGTTAAAAGATTTCATGGAAAATAATGCAAATCATATCATTGAATTAAAATATTAGAGATTCCTTACCCTGAAGTTAGTTACGGGCTTTCATTCAAAGTATATTTAACTTTTTAAGATCAGTAGATCTCAAACTTGTAATAATAATTTTTTATTCTGTACCCTATTTCTAATTTTAGTCCTATAGGACTAGTACTACTTCTGTAACTTGTACTGATGTTTACCAGAAATGTCTGGTAAAGCTAAAAATAAAAGTTGAAAAAGTTGAAAATATTATGATTGTAACCATTATGTACTCTAAATATAGAATAATAAAACAATTTTTAATTATGTATAGTA
>NW_011495048.1:6080693-6108504 GCF_000754665.1 Bison bison bison | reverse complement strand
AAAACATGACATATATATATATATATATATATATATATAGGCGTACCTCAGAGTGATTGTGTATTAAGTTCAGACCAACACAATAAAGCAAAAATGGAAATAGTCATTTTATTCATATATTTTAATAAGAATATATGAATATTTTTGTTTCCCAGTGCATACAAAATTTATATTTGCACTATCTTTGAGGTTAATTAAGTGTGGAATAATATTATGCCAAAAAATTATACAAGTCTTAATTTAAAAAAAGATTTAATTGCTAAAAAATGCTAGGCATCATCTGAGTCTTCTGAGTTATAACTTTTTGTAATAGTAACATTGAAGATTATTTATTGAAGAATTATTATAAAAATAAAATAATAATGAAAAAGTTAGAAATATTGGGAGAATTACCAAAATGTGACACACAGAGTCATAAAATGAGCTTTTGGAAAATGATGCTTTTGGAAAAATATCTCCCATAGACTTGCTTGATGCAGGGTTGTCACAAACCTTTAATTTGTAAAAAACTGCAATATCTGTGAAGCACAATAAAATGAGATATGTCTGTATGCAAGATGTCGAATAAAGCTTTTCTGAAGAAAGACTATTAAAACTGACATCTGAAAATAGAGAAGTGAGGCAGGTAAAACTGTGTGAAAATTGAATCAAGGAATTCAAATTCTTGATATAAAGTTTCCTAGAGAATTAGATTGTTGTACTAACAAAATGCAAGAAGAGATGGGATGGCTAGAAAAAGGCATGGGAAAACTGGATACAAAATAAATAAGTGAATTTTAAAATTTGTGCCTTTCTGGCCATTAAGTGATATTCACACAAGTATGCTAAAACAAGCAAGTGAAGAAGCAAACAAAAACATTCTCTATATGTGGATCTAGTGTTCACAAAATAATAATCAAACTATTTGGGATACAAACCAAAATTATTCTACATATCAAACACATATATAATAATGAGTATTTAGTCACTCAGTCATGTCTGATTCTTTGCAACCCACTGGACTATAGCCTGCCAGGCTCCTCTGTCCATGGGATTTTTTAGGCAAGAATACTGGAGTGGATGTCATTTCCTTCTACAGGGGATCTTCCTGACCCAGGGATCAAATCCAAGTATCCTGTGTCTCCTGCATCTCAGGCAGATTTTTTATCCACTGAGCTAGTGGGGAAGCCCCCATATATCATAATGTCTGCTCTGTCACTAAGTCCTGTCCAACTCTGCAGCCCATGGACTGTAGCCCACCAGGCTCCTCTGTGCATGGGATTTTCCAGGCAAGAATACTGGAATGGTTTGTCTTTTCCTTGTCCAGGGGATCTTCATGAACCAGGGATTGAACTTTGTCCTCTGCATGTCCTGCAATGAAGGTAGATTCTTTACCACTGAGCCACCTGAAAAACCCTATATATCATAATCAATCATATTAAACACATAGCATAGCATATTGATATGTCATAATAAAAAGACAATTAACAGATACTAATTAATTTTGAGCTACTCAGATAATGAAATTATTTTACAGATTATATATAAACAATAGAAGTAAGAATGAGTACCTCAAATGAATTGAGACACATGAAATCTTGGCAGATAAATAGAGGACAAAGTTTTAGAATGAAAACTTATTGATTGAGCATCATAGGAGAATGGGACTTACATAAGAAAGTGTGAGTGAACCTGAAAATATAGCAATAGAAATTATCCAATATTAATAATAGGGAGGGGAATGATTGACAATTAAAATGAACATTAAGCATTAGGAACTTGTGGGGCAATACTAAAAGTGTAACATTTATATTATTATACTACCAGAAGAAAAGAAGAATGTGGTGGAGAAAACCTCCAAACTTTGTGAAAATGATGAATTTACAAATTTAAGAAGCACAGAGAATCCCAGATGGTATTAACTCAAAGAAATCTGTGCTTTAGAGCAATTCCTAGAAACATCATACAAATAGTAAAACATTCAATAAAAAATAAATAAAATAATAAAAACATGCAGACAATTGAAAGAAAAAAAAAACAAAAAAAGAGTTGTAAAATAAAGGGAAAAGAGGAGAAAACAAAAAGTAAAATCCAAACATTCTAATAACCATATTTAATATAACTTGTGTAATCATATTAATTAAAAAGAAAAACAGGCAGTGAGAATATATTTTTAAACTGGTAAGTTAGCCTTTATGAAATTAATTGCATTTTCTCTGAGAAATTCATTGATAAAAGAAGAAAAAGGCAATCCACAGGACAACGCAAATTCAAATATCAAAATATGAGATATCACCATATAGCAACTAGAATGAAACAATGATAGCAGAAATGCTCTGACAATACCATTTGTTGATGAAGATGAGCAGCAACCGGAAAGCCAAACATTATTGATGAGAATGCTATGTAATAGAGCTACTATGGTAAAAAGTTTGGCATTTTCTTTTAAAGTTAGATATACATTTACATTATGAATTTGCAATGTCATTACTAGTTATTTACCATAAGATTAAAGCCTACATTCACACAATAAATATACATTATGCTTATAGAAGTTACACTGATAGCCAAAAAATGTAAATGCCCTTTTCTGAATGGATAAACTCTGGTGTTTTGTACAATGAACTACTGCTGCTGCTGCTAAGTCACTTCAGTCATGTCCAACTCTGTGTGACCCCATAGACGGCAGCCCACCAGGCTCCCCTGTCCCTGGGATTCTCGAGGCAAGAACACTGGAGTGGGTTGCCATTTCCCTCTACAATGAACTACTCAGATCAGATCAGATCAGATCAGTCGCTCAGTCGTGTCCGACTCTTTTAGACCCCATGAACTACTACTCATCAATAAAAAGGAATGAACTACAGTTACACACAACAACCTATGCAAATCTCAACAGTATTATGCTGAGTAAAAGAAACCATTCTCAAAGGGTTATTTAATACTGATTCTTGTATAGTACATTCTGAAAATGGCAAATTAAGGAATAGAGAACAGATTAGTTCCTAGCTGCTAGGCACAGAGTAGTTTGAGTACAAAGGATTAGTACCAGGTGAGATGATAGAGCTGTTTTATATCTCAATTATGACAGTAGTTATCTGGATCTAATCATATGTTAAAATTCATAGAGTGGTAAAACCAAAAAAGATGGCTTTACTAAATTTTTTTTTTTTAATTTTGAATATAAGAAAAATTTTTGGTTATTTATTTTCAAGTTTATGTGCGTCTGTTCTAAGTTGCTTCAGTCAAGTCCAACTCTTTGCAAACCTATGGACTGTAGCCTACCAGGCTCTTCTGTCTATGGAATTCTCCAGGCAAAAATCCTGGAGTGAGTTGCCATGCCCTCCTCTAGGAGATCTTCCTGATACAGGGATGGAACCCACATCACCTGTGTCTCCTGCATTGCAGGCGGATTCTTTAGTGTTGAGCCACTGGGAAAGTTCTTTCAATTTTCAGTCAGTTTAGTCCCTCAGTAGTGTCTGATTCTTTGAGACCCCATGAACTGCAGCATGGCAGGCTTCCCTGTCCATCACCAACTCTGGGGGCTTGTTCAAATTATTGTCCATCCAACCAGTGATGGCATCCAACCATCTCATCATCTGTTATCTGCTCCTGCCTTCAATCTTTCCCAGCATCAGGGTCTTTTCCAATGAGTCAGATCTTCACATCAGGTGGCCAAAGTATTGGAGTTTCAGCTTCAGCATCAGTCCTCTCAATGAATGTTCAGGACTGATTTCCTTTAGGATTGACTGGTTGGATTTCCTTGCTATCCAAGGGACTGTCAAGATTCTTCTCCAACACCACAATGCAAAAGCATCCAAGGGACTGTGAAGAGTCTTCTTCAACACCACAATGCAAAAGCATCAATTCTTTAGCTCTCATCTTTCTTTATGGTCCAACTCTCACATCCATATGTGACTACTGAATAAACCATAGCTTTGACTAAATGGACCTTTGCTGACAAAGTAATGTTTCTGCTTTTTGTTAGGCTGTCTAGGTTTGTCATAGCTTTCCTTCCAAGGAGCAAGTGTCTTTTAATTTCATGGCTGCAGTCACCAACTGCAGAGATTTTGGATCCCCAAAAATAATCTGTCTGAAAAAACTGTTCCCATTTTTTCCCCATCTATTTGCCATGAAGTGATGGGATCAGATGCCATGATCTTAGTTTTTGAACGTTGAGTTTGAAGCCAGCTTTTTCATTCTCCTCTTTCACCTTCATCAAGAGGCTTTTTAGTTCCTCTTCACTTTCTGCCATAAGGGTGGTGTCCTCTGCATGTCTTACTGATATTTCTCCCGGCAATCTTGATTCCAGATTGTGCTTTATCCAGCCCAGCATTTTGCATGATGTATTCTTCAAGTTATACACAGGCAAAAATTGTGTTAGAAAAAAATATAGGTTTGAAAGAAAAAGTGTTTTGTGAAAAATAAATGCAAAGAAAAAATGCAAGCAGATTATACTTGAGGAGAAATTTTGCAAATCACATGAATCTATAAATTTTAATTAACCGTAAGTTATGAAGAGTTCTTGCCAACTGATTTTTTAAATTGATATTCAAATTCAAAAATGGTTAAAGCCATGTTGTCTATTCACAGAAAATGGAAATAACAATGGTTAATATGATATGAAAAAAGTTCAAATTTACTATCAAATAAACATAAATTTAAGAAGTATGAGAAGTATGCCTAACAAAATGACAGAGATAGACACGTACAAGTGTATGCAGGAGTAGACCTGTGTGGAGGAGTCTGTGTACTTAACTGTGTACATGAGCAATTGACTGCATAAAATAGGACAGGGAGATCAGTTTCTCCCCCACAAATTTATAGAAAGATCATTTGAACACTGAGCAAATACCACAAAACAACTTCTGAACGCTGGCTGAGGACACCAGACACCCAGAAAGGCAGCCTATTGTCTTCGAAAGGAGGTAGGAGAAACTATAAAGATAAAAAGACAGATAAAAGAGTTAGGGATGAAGACCCATCCTGGGGAGAGAGTCCTAAAAGAGGAGAAGTTTCCAAACACCAGGAAACCCTCTCACTGGTGGGTCTGTGGGGAGTTTTGGAATCTCAGAGGGCAACATAACCGGGAGAGAAAAATAAATAAATAAAACCCAGAGATTATGCACCTAACTGAAACTCCCAGCGGAGAAGTAGCCCAGAAGCTCGCATCCACCACCAGCAAGCGGGGGCTGAACAGGGAGGTGCAGGCTGCATTGTTTAGGGTAGTGACAGGGTCTGAACGCCCTGAGGGCAATCTGAGGGAGCTAATGTGAGATAGTGAGCCAAACTGTGGGATAGCCAGAGAGAGAGAGAGATAGAAAGAGGAAAGAGAGAGAGAGAACTTTCCCATGAAAAGCTCTAACCTAAGGCACTGCCAGCCCACTCACAGAACAAAGGACTGAGCGAATAACAGAGGAGAGCTAGCAGCAGACTGGCCCATCCCCCACTGGAGGCAGGTAGGCAGGCGGGCAACAGCCAGAGCCAGAGGGAGAGGGGCAAACTCAGCCCCAGAGGTGGCATCCTCTACCAAACTGTGAGCAGGCTCCCAGTTGCTAACCAAATCTTCCTGGGATCCTGGATGGTTGACATCTGCCAGGAGGGTCACAGCCAGAGATCAACTCCCTAGAGGAGACATGTCACACCTGAGACGGCACTCCGCTGTGCACCCAGGAAACCAAGCGGCTGGGACAGAGGAGGCGATAAGCTACAGCACCTCACCTGGGGAGAGTGCACTCGCCAAGCACCTGGTCGCCTGAGCAGCTTGGACACGGGAAGGGCACAAAATGCAGGCCCAACCAAGTCTGTGCCTTTGTGGAGTACCCGAGAACCTGTACCTGAGCGGCTTAGACCTGGGAAGTGCACTCAACTCGGTGCCCTCATTAGACAGTTCCCCTGCACAATAACCTGGAGCCTGAGCAATGTAGACCAGGGAAGCACACACGCCATGAGTGGGGGCAAACCCAGTGTGGCCCAGACACTGTGCACACTTCCCACACATGCCAGTGGTATTTGTTTGCAGTGTTCCTCCCTCCCCACAGCACAATTGAACAAGTGAGCCTAAATAAATAACCACCTTCGCCCCCTTGTGTCAGAGTGGAAGTTAGATAATGAAGAGACTTGTGAATAGCTGCTAAGTCATTTCAGTCGTGTCCGACTTTGTGCCACCCCATAGACAGCAGCCCACCAGGCTCCCCCGTCCCTGGGATTCTCCAGGCAAGAATACCGGAGCGGATTGCCATTTCCTTCTCCAATGCATGAAAGTGAAAAGTGAAAGTGAAGTCGCTCAGTCGTGTCTGACCCTCAGTGACCCCATGGACTGCAGCCTTCCAGGCTCCTCTGCTCATGGGATTTTTCCAGGCAAGAGTATTGGAGTGAGGTGCCATTGCCCTCTCCATGTGAACAGAGGAAGCCAAAATAAAGAAGAGGGAACCGCTTTGGAAGTGACAGGTACAACAGATTAAAACCCTGTAGCTAGCATTGGCTACATTGGAAGGGACCTATAGACCTTGAGAAGAAGTATAAGCTAGAACAAGGAACTATGTGAAGTGGAACTGACCCCACACTGCCCTCAACAGCTTCAGAGAAATTCCTAGATGTATTTTACTATTACCATTTTTTTTAGTTTTTAATTTTTTTAAGTTATTTATTACACCTTTAATTTTCATTTTTAAAACCTACTATTACCTTGCAGGAAAAAAGACCTATTTTTAAAGCAAATTTCACATATATATTTTTTATAACTTTTGTGATTTTTTTTTTAATATTGTATTTTTGAGAGTCTAACCTCTACTCTAGATTTTTAATCTTGCTTTTTGGTATTTGTTATCAATTCTGTACCTTAAGACTCCAATCTTCAGTACCCATTTTTACTTATGAGTGAGATTACTGGCTTGACTGCTCTCTCCCCTTTTGACTCTCCTTTTTCTCTCCCAGGTCACCTCTATCTCCTCCCTCCCCCTTCTCTTCTCTACTTAACTCTGTGAATCTCTTTGGGTGTTCTGGGCTGTGGATAAAACTTAGGGAACTGATCACAGGCTAGACTGGTCTCTCTCCTTTTGACTCCTCCTCTCCTCCAGGTCACCTCTATCTCCTTCCTCCCTTTTCTCTTCTCTATGGAACTCCATGAACCTCTCTGAGTGTTCCAGACTGTGGAGAGAAAATAGGGAATTGATTACTGGCTAGATTGCTCTCTCCCCTTTTGATTCCTCCTCTTTTCCTCCTGGTCACCTCTATCTCCCTCCTCCCTCTTCTCTTCTGCATGTAACTCTGTGAAGCTCTCTGGGTGTCCCGCTCTGTGGAGAATCTTTTCACCACTAACCTAGATGTTTTATCATCAGTGCTGTATGGGTGGAGAAGTCTTGAGGCTGCTGTAATAATAAGACTGAAAGCCAGAGGCAGGAAGCTTAAATCCAAAACTTGAGAACAACAGAAAACTCCTGACTCCAGGGAACATTAATTGACAAGAGCTTATCCAAAAGCCTCCATACCTACACTGAAACCAAGCTCCACCCAAGAGCCAACAAGTTTCAGAGCAAGACATACCAAGCTAATTCTCCAACAACACAGGAACATAACACTGAACACAAAAATACAGACGTCCAAAAGTCACACCAAACCCATAGACACTGCAAAACTTGCTACTGGACACTTCTTTGCACTCCAGAAAGAAAAGATCCAGCTCCACCCACCAGAACATCAATGCAAGCTTCCCTAACCAGGAAACCTTGACAAGACACTCGTCCAATCCCACCCACAGGGAGGATCCCCCACAATAAAGAGGAACCACAAACTTCCAGCATACAGAAAGGTCACCCCAAACACAGCAACCTAAACAAGATGAAAAGGCAGAGAAATATTCAGCAGGTAAAGGGACATGATAAAAGCCCACCAAACAAAAACAAAGAGGAGGAGATAGGGAGTCTACCTGAAAAAGAATTCAAAATAATGATAGTAAAAATGACCCCAAATCTTGAAAACAAAATGGAGTTACAGATAAATAGTCTGGAGAAAAGGATTGAGAAGATGCAAGAAAAGTTTAACAAGGACCTAGAAGAAATAAAAAAGAGTCAATCAATAATGAATAATGCAATAACTGAGATCAAAAGCACTCTGGAGGAAACCAACAGCAGAATAACTGAGGCAGAAGATAGGATAAGTGAGGCAGAAGATAGAATGGCAGAAATAAATGAAGCAGAGAGGAAAAAAGAAAAAAGCATGAAAAGAAATGAGGACAACTTCAGAGACCTCAGGGACAATACTAAATGCCCAAACATTTGAAACATAGGAGTCCCAGAAGAAGAAGACAAAAAGAAAGACCATGAGAAAATACTTGAGGAGATAATAGTTGAAAAATTCCCTAAAATGGGGAAGGAAATAATCACCCAAGTCAAGGAAACCCAGAGAATCCCAAACAGGATTTTGGGTGAAACACCCCAAGACACATATTAATCAAATTAATGAAGATCAAACACACAAAAAACAAATATTAAAAGCAGCAAGGGAGAAACAACAAATAACTCACAAGGGGATCCACATAAGGATAACAGCTGATCTCTCAATAGAAACTCTTCAAGCCAGAAGGGAATAGCAGGACATACTTAAAGTGATGAAAAAGAAATGCCTACAACCCAGATTACTGTACCCAGCAAGGATCTCATTCAAATATGAAGGAGAAACCAAAAGCTTTACAGACAAGCAAAAGCTGAGAGAATTCAGCACCACCAAACCAGCTCTTCAACAAATGCTAAAGGATCTTCTATAGACAGGAAACACAGACAAGGTGTATAAACTCGAACCCAAAACAGCAAAGTAAATGGCAATGGGATCACACTTATCAATAATTACCTTAAAGTAAATGGGTTGAATGCCCAACCAAAAGACAAAGACTGGCTGAATGGATACAAAAACAAGACCCCTATATATGTTGTCAACAAGAGACCCACCTCAATCCTAGGGACACATACAGACTGAAAATGAAGGGCTGGAAAAAGATATTTCACGCAAATAGAGACCAAAAGAAAACAGGAGTAGCAATACTCATATCAGATAAAATAGACTTTGAAATAAAGGCCCTGACAAGAGACAAAAAAGGACACTACATAATGACCAAAGGATCAATCCAAGAAGAAGATATAACAATTATAAATATATATGCACCCAACATAGGAGCACAACAATATGTAAGGTAAATGCTAACAAGTATGAAAGAGGAAATTAGCAGTAACACAATAATAGTGGGAGACTTTAATACCTCACTCACACCTATGGATAGTCAACTAAACAGAAAATTAGCAAGGGAACCCAAACTTTAAATGATACAATGGACCAGTTAGACCTAATTGATATCTATAGGACATATCACCCTAAACCAATGAATTTCACCTTTTTCTCAAGTGCACATGGAACCTTCTCCAGGATAGATCACATCCTAGGCCATAAATCTAGCCTAGGTAAATTCAAAAAAGTTGAAATCATCTCAAGCATCTTTTCTGATAACAATGTGGTAAGATTAGATGTCAACTACAGGGAAAAACTATTAAAAATACAAACACATGGAGGCTAAACAACACACTTCTGAATAACCAACAAATCATAGAAGAAATTAAAAAAAATAAAAATATTCAAAGAAACAAATAAAAATGAAAACACAACAACCCAAAAACCTATAGGATTCAGTAAAAGCAGTGTTAAGGGGAAGGTTCATAGCAGTACAAGCCTACTTCCAGAAACAGGAGAGAAATCAAATAAATAACCTAACTCTACACCTAAAGCAACTAGAAAAAGAAGAAAGGAAGCACCCCAGGCTTATTAGAAGGAAAGAAATCATAAAAATTAAGGCAGAAATAAATGCAAAAGAAACAAAGGAGACCATAGCCAAAATCAACAAAGCTAAAAGCTAGTTCTTTGAGAAGATAAATAAAATAGTTAGCCAGACTCATCAAGAAAAAAAGGGAGAAGAATAAAATCAACAAAATTAGAAATGAAAATGGAGAAATCACAACAGACAACACAGAAATGCAAAGGATCATAAGAGACTACTATCAGCAACTATATGTCACTAAAATGGACAACTTGGAAGAAATGGATAAATTCCTAGAAAAGTATAACTTTCCAAAACTGAACCAGGAAGCAACAGAAAGTCTTAACAGATCCATCACAAGCACAGAAATCAAAACTGTAATCAAAAATCTTCTAAAAAACAAAAGCCTAGGACCAGATGGCTTCACAGCTGAATTCTACCAAAAATTTAGAGAGGAGATAACACTTATCTTACTCAAACTATTCCAAAAAATTGCATAGGAAGGTAAACTTCCAAACTAATTCAATGAGGCCACCATTACTCTAATAACAAAACCAGACAAAAATGCCACACACACACACACACACACAAACTACAGGCCAATATCACAGATGAACATAGATGCAAAAATCCTTAACAAAATCCTAGCAAACAGAATCCAACAACATATTAAAAAGATCATACATCATGACCAAGTGGGCTTTATCCCAGAGACACAAGGATTCTTCAATATTCGCAAATCAATCAATATGATACACCACATTAACAAATTTAAAGATAAAAAACATATGATTATCTCAATAGATACAGAGAAAGCCTTTGACAGAATTCAACATCCATTTATGATAAAAACTCTCCAGAAAGCAAGCATAGAAGGAACATACCTCAATATAATAAAAGCCATATGGATGGCATCACTGACTCGATGGATGTGAGTCTCAGTGAACTCCGGGAGTTGGTGATGGACAGGGAGGCCTGGTGTGCTGTGATTCATGGGGTCGCAAAGAGTTGGACACGACTGAGCGACTGATCTGACCTGATCTGATATATGATAAACCCACAGTAAACATTATCCTCAATGGTGAAAAATTGAAAGCATTTTCCCTAAAGTCAGGAACAAGACAAAGATACTCAGTCTCACCACTACTATTCAACATAGTTTTGGAATATTTAGCCACAGCAATCAGAGAAGAAAAAGCAATAAAAAGAATCCAGTTTGGAAAAGAAGAAGTAAAACTCTCACTGTTTGCAGATGACATGATCCTCTATATAGAAAACCCTAAAGACTCTACCAGAAAATTACTAGAGCTAATCAATGAATATAGTAAAATTGCAGGATATAAAATTAACACACAGAAATCCCTTGCATTCCTATACACTAACAATGAGAGAAAGAGATATTAAGGAAACAATTCCATTCACCATTGCAAGGAAAAGAATAAAATACTTAGGAATAAATCTACCCAAAGAATCAAAAGACCTATATATAGAAAACTATAAAACACTAATGAAAGAAATCAGAGATGACACAAATAGATGGAGAAATATACCATGTTCATGAATTGGAAGAATCAATATAGTGAAAATGAGTATACTACCCAAAGCAATCTATAGATTCAATGCAATCCCTATCAAACTATCAATGGTATTTTTCAGAGAACTAGAACAAATAATTTCACAATTTGTGTAGAAATACAAAGAAACCTACAATAGCCAAAGCAATCTTGAGAAAGAAGAATGGAACTGCAGGAATCAACCTGCCCAACTTCAGGCTCTACTACAAAGCCACAGTCATCAAGACAGTATGGTACTGGCACAAAGACAGAACATAGATCAGTGGAACAAAATAGAAAGGCCAGAGATATATGCACACACCTATGGACACCTTATCTTTGACAAAGGAGGCAAGAATATACAATGGAGAAAAGACAATGTCTTTAACAAGTGGTGCTGGGATAACTGGTACACTACTTGCAAAAGAATGAAACTAAAACACTTTCTAACAACATACACAAAAATAAACTCAAAATGGGTTAAAGATCTAAATGTAAGACCAGAAACTATGAAACTCCTAGAAGAAAACATAAGCAAAACACTCTCTGACATAAATCATAGCAGGATCCTCTATGACCCACCTCCCAGAGTAATGGAAATAAAAGCAAAAATAAACAAATGGGACCTAATTAAACTTAAAAGCTTTTGCACAATGAAGGAAACAATAAGCAAGGTGAAAAGACAACCTCCAGAATAAGAGAAAATAATAGCAAATGAAGCAACTGACAAAGAATTAATCTCAAAAATATACAAACAACTCCTGCAGCTCAATTCCAGAAAAATAAGCAGCCCAATCAAAAAATGGGCCAAAGAACTAAACAGATATTTCTCCAAAGAAGACATACAGATGGGTAACAAACACATGAAAAGATGTTCAACATCATTCATTATCAGAGAAATGCAAATCAAAACCACTATGAGGTACCATCTCAAGTTGGTCAGAATGCCTGCTATCAAAAAGTCTACAATCAATGCTGGAGAGGGTGAGGAGAAAAAGGGACCCTCTTACACTGTTGGTGGGAATGCAAACTAGTACAGTCACTATGGAGAACAGTGTGGAGATTCCTTAAAAAACTGGAAATAGAACTGCCATACGATCCAGCAATCCCACTGCTGGGCAAACACACCGAGGAAACTGGAATTGAAAGACACGTGTACACGCATTACTGTTTACAATAGCCAGGACATGGAAGCAACCTAGATGTCCATTGGCAGACGAATGGATAAGAAAGCTGTGGTACATATACACAATGGAATATTACTCATATTTAAAAGAATGCATTTGAATCAGTTCTAATGAGGTGAATCAAACTGGAGCCTATTATACAGAGTGAAGTAAGCCAGAAAGAAAAACACCAATACAGTATACTAACGCATATATATGAAATTTAGAAAGGTATTAACAATAACCCTATATGCGAGACAGCAAAAGAGACACATATGTAAAGAACTAACTTTTGGACTCTGTGGGAGAAGGCAAAGGTGGGATGATTTGAGAGAATAGCATTGAAACATGTATATTATCATATGTGAAATAGATCGCCAGTCCAGGTTTGATACATGAGACAGAGTGCTCAGGGCTAGTGCACTGGGATGACCCTGAAGGATGGGGTGGGGTGGGAGATGGAAGGGAGTGTCAGGATGGGGAACACATGTACACCCATGGCTGATTCATGTGAATGTATGGCAAAAGCCACCACAATATTGTAAAGTAATTAGCCTCCTATTAAAAAAAAATAAATTAAAAAATATGCAATCAGCTATCAAAATGATGCTGAGAAATATATTACTTAAAAGGAAATAATCACCATAACAGAAAAATTAGATACAGGATATAAAGACATTTTTATAATATATTCTAAACATTATTTATATATTTCTTGACTTGTATACTATCCCAAATAATACAAATCATGTGCATTACATGTTATATTTTTCACTCTCTTTTACAGATCTCTACCATCTCCTCCTTGCCCTAGAACTACATCAATGGACTCTCCTGCACCCTGGCTTCCAATCAGTTGGGCCAATATAAGCTTTGACAAAATTGGAAAGGAGGGAGAAGATTGAAATTGGTTATTCCTCAGCTCTCTTCTTGAAGAGAAGAATCACTACCATTTGATAGTGGTTACATCCCTTGACCAAAGGCTATATGTAATTCCTGTCAAGTGGTTAAATCCCATGCCAGAATTCACACAGACTTCCAGTAACAGCTGTCTCCTGTTCAGACTCAGGAGATATGATGGCTTCACACAAGTCCCAATTATGGAGTTTTTCAGCTTCTCTTGCCATTAACCTTAAGTTTTTGTAACTAGTATATTTCTTAAATTCTGTCAATAATGAGCTCATTTTAGTACTAGGCACTTCCTGCCAGGATCTGGAATGTTACTTTCACCAAAATATTAGTAGAAATTATTCCTTGCTATGGAAAAGTATTTATTTATTTACATGACTTTCATATGGATTTACTTCTATGTGTGTTTTATGTATTATTTTTATGTGGACTTTTGTAACTACAATAGGAAAAATATACAATTTACTACAATATTGTTTCTTAAGCTACCTATTGTAAGAGATTAGTTGTTTTTTAATCAATCATGAATATGCAGTTTTATAAAATATAATGAAGATAATTATAAAAAATTTAATATATATATATATATATAAGCCAACATCTCCTATATTTAAATTCAAGAAACAAAATTTCTCTGTTAAATTCCTAGAAAATGTTCTAAATGTTTTATCTAAGTTTATGTTTGTGTACCCATAACTATTTGCAGACCACAGTTTTGTAGCATTGATCTAAAATATGACCAAGATGGTACCTGTATCTGTACCAATGTCAGGTATGCTCAGGCGCTCAAGTGTGTATGACTCTTTGCTACCCCTTGGACTATAGCCCACAAGGCTCCTCTGATGATGGTATTTCCCAGGCCAAAATACTGGAGTGGAGTGCCATTTCATTTTCCAGGTCATCTTCCCATTCTAGGGATTGAACCCACATCTCTTACAACTCCTGCATTGACAAGTGGATTTTTTACCACTAGTGCCACCTGTATATATATCTATAGCCAAATATTATATCTATTTGATCTACATTTATCTACCTATACTTACATATAATTAATGATACCTAAACAATACCTTGTCACTTATCTGCTACTTAATAAATACTTGATAAATATATGAACGAACATTGAAAAATCAGTTATGACATGCAGACTATACACAAACGTATGTACAGTCTCTTTTGTTGTTAGGTTTCAGAGAATACTGCTCTCTCATATACTGCCGGGGGGGCCAAAAATAGGCACAAACGATTTAAATGTTTAAATGAGCATACTTTTTGACCTGACAATTCAACTTAGCAGTATTACTCACAAGACAAGAAAACTGAAAAAATCAAATAGAGGTCCAATCAAATGGAAGAGTTTAGAATGCTTTCATAAAATTACAAGAGAACATAAAGTCAACCCTCAAATGAAAAATAGACATACATGCAATGTCATGGAAAGAAATATTTAGCTAAGTGAAACAGTTTACAAGTATACAAAAGAGAATGTCAAAATTTTAAAGAATATTTTCTTGAAAAATATAAAAACATTATGTTAAAGTCTTTATTTCTGTTAGTGAGATTATATATTTTTGATTGTATGCTTTTTTTGTAGGCAATCTTAAAATACCTTCAATGAACCTGTATTTTGAAATTAAAAAATAAACACATACAGATAAAACTTTATGAACATAGTTACAAAAACTATACTAAAATAATGGCAAATAGAAGACATTAATATAAAAAGATTATTTTAAAGTAGAATGTATTACATGAATCCAGAGGTGGTTGGTTAAAAAAAATCTATCAACATAATCTCACATTCATAAATTAATGAAAAAAAAATGAAAAGGCATTTGATAAAGTAGAGCAGCCGCTTAAAATAAAAACTCTGAAAATTACAAAAATAGAAGACCATTAAAACTGACAGCAAACATGCCTATAAATGCCAAACCACTTAAAAGCATTTTCAGTAATATGAGGAAGTGGACAGGGATACTAACTAACTCCCTTTTTAAAATCAATAATGTTTTAGAGGATCTAGTGAATGCAATAAGAAAATGAAATAACGTCATAAAAGTAGAGACAATACCCTATTTATGTTTATAATATGAAAGACTAGTGAAAAGCCATTAAAGTTAATAATCGACTTTTGTATGTTGGCTCCATACAAGGTAAATACATTAGAAAATAAAATCCTAGTTCTTCTCTATCCCATCAGCAATTACCTGAAAAATCAGATAGAAATTAAAAAAAAAAGTTTTTCTATTCATAACTGCAATATCACCTAGAAAGTGCTCATGAGTGTATTTTGTAAAAATAGTCCAGAAGAAAGGGTGAAGGAAACTCTAATCATAAAGGACATAAAAAAGATTTCAACAAATCAAAGTTATGCTATGCTTTCAATCAGAAGCTTATTTTCTCAAGATTTACTGTACATTTAAAATAATTATGGAAACAGAAGACTTGTGGCATTTTCATTGTTGATGTGCTTTTTGTTGTTTTGGAGTGGGAGATGGTGTGGAGATAAGACATTAAAGTTTAAAAGAAAGAATAAATGCATGAAAAAGAATGACATTTTTTGCTACATAATAATGGCAAAAGGGGATATGTTTTACCAGATGTTAGAAAATCTATAAATTTACTGCAAATTTATATGGAAACTGTAAAAAAAAAAAAGTCAATAGAGTAAAATAAGAAATTCACAAAAATAAAATTCCAATGTATATGATAGCATAGTATTCCAAATCAGTAGGTAAACAAGGTGTTTACTGTTGTCAAGAATGATAGCTGGATATCTAAAAAAATATAAAACTATTCTCCTGTGTTACACCACATACAATAATAAATTGCCAATTATTCCCCTAGAACTAGATTCAGACTCTTCAAGAACGGAGACCTTAACCTCAGAAGCTTCAATTTTTTTTCCCCTCCTAAAATTTTCTTACAGAGAACTTGATAAGGTTTCAAAACCTTATCAAGTTCTAAGTGCTAAGGTTTCAAAGAATGAATTTGAGAAAATAAAATAATTTGGACTAAATAAATATTTAAATGTAAAAACTTCTTTAAGATTTCTCTGAAATTATATGCATAATGCATTTTTAAGGGAAGACAAAGACTTGAAATCTAAAACTATGAAAAAATTGAGATATATTTAACTATAAAAAGATTAAGATAGTTTGTGGAAATACCACAGATGAATTAAAGGTACAAAGGACAGAGTTGGAAAGAGTTAATTCTACCAGCAAGCAGAGAATGACTACAAAATATCCAAAAGCACATGTGACAATGTTCAGACTCAGCAGTACTCAAGAATATGCAGTGTATAAACCTATTTCATTACAGTAAAGTTTCATTTTGAGATTTTCACTAAAAGAGTAAAAGTGAACAAGCAAACAAAAATCTTTGCTGGTGAAAATATAAATTGTTACAGTGCTTTTTGATATCAAGTGGTCAAAATCTATAAAATTCAGAAATACATATTTTCTTTGACAAGATATTACAAATCCAATATTCTATTTCTTGGAAATATCAATTATATTTAATTATACAGTGGAATTATATTTATTGAAGTATTTATTGCAGTATAATTGTGAAAGAATTAAATTGAATTCTCCTCTGTAGTCGGATGGTTAATGATCTTGTGCTACATCTGTATCATGGAATATTTAAGGATAAGTAGAAATACACCAAATGACTTTCAAGCATTTCTATGGGACATATTTGAATGATAAAAGCAAGATAAAAAATATACTTTTATGAATGAATGACAAACTCATACATGTGCATTCATGTTATGGGTTTGCACTCACACACACATATACACATGAAGACTATACAAAGAAAAATATAGAAGGATTCATATTGAGTTATTAATTCAGACCACAGTACTTGGTGTTTAATGTGAGCAGTGAAGAGGCAGAAACAAACAAACAAAAAAACTAGAACAAAAAGAGGATTGTACTACCACAAAATAGCAGCAAGAAAGATAAATGTGAAAAAATATAAATAAAACAATAGAATTCCTGTAGTGTGTGTAGTTTGCATTTGCAAAAATACAAAATAAGAATTACTATAAAGTGCATTTAAGAACAGTTGCTATTTCTTGCCTATATTCCTCTAAGTATCCTCTTTGTTTCATTTTGCATAATTTTATTAACAAAGTCACCTTTATTACATATTTAAAATATGTGACAGTGTAAATTAAAATGAGAAATGAAGGATCGAGGTGCATGTCATAATTCTTAGTCAATCACATGAACATCAGTTGGGAATGAGGGAAGATTCTATTATTACAGAACAACTTTTCTTGTCCTCTGTTTAACATTCATAAGAAGCTGTTCACTTTCCTTTTGTTGCTGAGCCTGACCTTCCTTTATGAAATAACAGTTTAAAGCTATTCATTTAGTTTTCTTTATCAATGTTTGAATAATAATTAAATTTAAAGAGTGAACTCATATTGCTGATCTGATGCAGAGTTCACCAGATGGTCAGTAGAAAATGTATCAGTTTCCTACATTTGACTGCTATGAAGAGTAATTCAAGCTCTCTTTCAGTGACCTAACAGACTGAAGACAATGTATTCTGGTAATTATTAAGTGATCTGAGGTACCCTTGAATCATTTTGGAAACTCCAGGAATTTCAATTAATGTTATGCATGACCCACCTTATTTAGAACACTTTCCCAAGAAATTGCTTGAAGCTAGATGTAATCAGAAGTTCTGATTGTTCTACGTGTTTACATTTGAGAAGAGGCCAGATTTCTCCCTGCTTAATAAAGAGTTATATTTTAACATGAGTTATTGATCTAAAAGTGACAATACAGAGATCCCTTAAGCCTTGCAACAATTACATTTTCCAAACCAGGATAAGATTTTATAGCAACCTGTCTATAAAAGGAAACTTCAAGGAGTTAAGGAAGAGAAAACCAAACAAAAAACCCCCAGTTTTTTTTTTGTTGTTGTTATCATTGTTCCCTAGTGCAAGATATTACAAGTGCCTTTTCAGTGAAAGTTGATTGACAGAGAAATAGGAACATAAAGATTAGGAGGCCAATTGCACACTTTTTAGCAAAGAGGCTAACTGGTAGCATTAAGCACTCAAAATAAATAGCTGTAACTAATTTTTATACATATTCTTATTAATGAAAAAGTAAAAGTGAAAGTCACTCAGTCATCTCCAACTCTTTGTGACCCCCATGGACTATACAGTCCATGGAATTCTCCAGGCCAGAATACTGGAGTAGGTAGCCATTCCCTTCTCCACGGGGTCTTCCCAACCCAGGGATTGAACCCAGGTCTCCTGCATTGCAGGCCAATTCTTTACCAGCTGAGCTACCAGGGAAGCCCATTCTTATTAACAGATTTAAGTGATTAAATTTTATAACTAATTTTATTCTGTGAAATTGAATTTTACAACATTTAAGGTAAGCAATATAAAATGCTTTAAAAATTTTAAGTACTGGCTTTACACAGATGTTAAAAAAGGAATTAAAATCTTTTCTTTAAAATGCTTTTATTTATATTACAGTATATTAGGTATAGTAACATTGTAAAAGCATTGTAGTAACATTGTAAAAGTATCATAGTAAAAGCTTAAAGCATTGCTGTTTTTGTTGTTTAGTCACTAAATCATGTACAACTCTTTTGCAGCCCCATGGACTGTAGACTGCCAGGCTCTTCTATCCATGGGATTTCCAAGTAAAGAATTCTGGAATGTGTTGCTGCTTCCTTCTCCAGGGGATCTTCCCAAAAAAGGGATGGAACATTTATCTCCTGCATTGCAGGCATATTCTTTACCACTGAGCCACAAGGGAAGCCACGGTTACATTAGAAAATGCAAAAATTAAAACTAGAAAACTTAAAGATGAAAGAAAGAATCACTGTATCATCCTCAGTTAATAGATATTAACTTTTAATCCGTATTTTTCAAAGATTTATTTTCTTTTTTCCTCTGAACAAATAAAAATGTGTATATACTTTGCTGCTCACTGTATATTTTTAAGCATTTTTTAATGTTTAAAATTTCTAGATTGCTGAGGACTAAGTAGTTTTCTTCTGTATGGCTAAGTCATAATACATACAGTGCATTTCCTGTTCTTAGATATTCAAGTTGTTTCAACTTTTTCATTATTTCGATATAAACTGTAATAAACTATCCATAGGTGTGCATATGTGCTGTTGCTTCAGTCGTGTTCAACTCTTTGTGGCTCTATGGACTGTAACCTGCCAGGCTCCTCCTTCAATGGGATTCTCCAGACATGAATACTGGAGTGGGTTGCTATGCCCTCCTCCATGGTATCTTCCCTACCCGGGGATTGAACCATTGTCTCTTACATCTCCTACACTGGCAGGCTGGTTCTTTAACACTAGTGCTAACTGGAAAACCCAAACATCCATATACATATATCTTTTTTGAATTGTGTACATAGAGATAATGACACCTTGCAGGATTCCCAGGTGGCTCAGTGGACAGTGCAGGAGCTGCAGGAAACATGGGTTAGATCCCTGGGTTGGAAGGATCCCCTGGAGGAGGAAAAGGCAACCCACTCCAGTATTGTTGTTGGAGAAATTCCGTGGGCAGAGGGGTCTGGTGGGTTACAGTTCATGGGGTTGTGAAAAGTTGGACACAACTGAGCATGCACACTTGCATGAGGTAGTAAAAACATTTATATTCTCATCCAATTATTTTATTGTTCTATTATTTATTTTTGCCCTTTGAGGTTTATTTTGGTATCAAAATATACCTTAATTCTTAAACCAAATTTATTTAAAATATACCAGTATAACATTGAGTAATTCTTACCCACTGATATTAAGTATGACTTCAGAGGTAGGATTGAGATAGTGAAGTAGAAAAACCCTGAGCTCAATTCCTTTCACAGACAAAGAAAACTACATCTATATATAAAGCAACTCTCTCTGAGAATACCCTGAAGGCTAGTAGAATGGTTCTTCTACAGCCAAGGTTATAAAGAGCAAAATCACACTTAGAAGGGTAGGAGAGTAAGAGAGGCTATCCAGTCAAGATTATAAACCCAGTGGGTGACTAGAAAAAGAAAGGTTAAATAACAAACTCAGGTTCTCCCTAAGGAGTAAATCCCACACTGGGTAGCCCAGATTTGGTCACTGGAAATAAGATCAGTTCAGTTCAGTTCAGTTGCTCAGTTGTGTCTAACTTTTTGTGACCCAAGGAACTGCAGCATGGCAGGCTTCCCTGTCCATCACCAACTCCCTGAGCTTACTCAAAATTATGTCCATTGAGACGGTGATGCCAACCAATCATTTGATCCTCCATCATCCCCTTCTTCTCCTACCTTTTATCTTTCCCAGCATCAGGGTCTTTTCCAATGAGTTATTCTTCACATCAGGTGGCCAAAGTATTGGAGTTTCAGTTTTAGTACCAGTCCTTCCAACAAACATTCAGGACAGATTTCTTGTAGGATTGACTGGTTGGATCTCCTTGCCATCCAAGGGACTTTCAAGAGTCTTCTCCAACACCACGGTTCAAAGGCATCAGTTCTTCAGTGCTCAGCTTTCTTTAGAGTCCAACTCTCACATCCATACATGAGTACCGGGAAAACCATAGCTTTGACTACACAGACCTTTGTTGGTAAAGTAATGTCTCTGCTTTTTAATATGCTGTCTAGGTTGGTCAGAGCTTTTCTTCCAAGGAACAAGCATCTTTTAATTTCATGGCTGCAGTCACCATCTGCTGTGATTTTGAAGACCAAAAAAATAATCTCTGTCACTTTTTCCATTGTTTCCCTATCTATTTTCCATGATGTGATGGGACTGGATTCCATGATCTTAGTTTTCTGAATGTTGAGTTTCAAGCCAAGTTTTTCACTCTCCTCTTTCACTTTTATCAAGAGGCACTTTAGTTCTTCTTCACTTTCTGCCATGAGGGTGGTGTCATCTGTGTATCTCCCCTTAAATGGTTTTGGAAACCACTGGGGTTTACAAGCAGGAGCACTAGAGGGCTGTAGGAAACCAATATTATACACTAAAGAGTGTGTGCACAAACTCATACTCTCCAAGTACCAACACAGAGGCAGCAGATTAAAAAGCACCTGGTGCTTTAGCTAGCAAGCAAAGGCAGTCTCAATATGCACTCAAGCATGCACTCAGATCCAGCTCCAAACGTCATGTCAAGGTGACAACCCATATGCATCATGGTAATAGGATGGCCTGTACTCTAGCCTCTTTGATTCTAAATGTCACTACCAAGGTGGCAACCATGGAGTGCCTCCAAAAATCATATCGGCCTGTGACCTATTCAACCCTAGTGCGCCTGTCAAAGCCACTAAGCATATGCAGTCTTCTTAGGGATGTCCCGCACAAGGGTGCATCTTAACACTGGTAAAGGTAACTGCTATGTCTAATTCATAGAGACAAGCACAGAAAGTCAAAAAAATGAGAAGATAGGGGAATATGTCCCATGTGAAAAAACAAGACAAATCTCCTGAAAAAAAAAAAAACTAATGAAATGGAGATAAATAATTTTAAGTGATACAGAATTTAAAGCAGCAGCCATAAATGCTCACCAAACTTGAGAGAATAGTGGAACACAATTAGAACTTAAAATAAGAGTTATAAGATATAAAAAGAAAACTTATCAGAGCTGAGGAATACAATAAAAATTTAAAAAATTAGAAGGAATTAATAGTAAATTAGGTGATACCAAATAATGCAAGTTATCTGGAAGACAAAATAATGGAAATCACCCAAACATAAGTGAAAAAGGAAAATAATTGAAAAAAAAAATTAGGGTAGTTCAAGGTAACTTTGAAATAACATCTAGGCACTAACATTTATAAGGGTCCTAAAATAAGAAGAGAGATTAAAGAAAAAAGGGTAAAAATATATTTGATTAAATAATGGTGTAAAACTTTCCTAAACCGTGCTCCTCTATCCATGGAATTCTCCAGGCAAGAATACTGAAGTGGGTTGGCATGCTATCCTACAGGGTAACTTGGGAAAGATAACAGATATTCAGGTCCAGAAATCACAGAGTCCCAAACAAGATGAACTTAAGAGTGATGCACATCAAAACATACAATAAAAAAATAGCAAAAATTGAAAATAATGAGATATTTTTAAAGGCAATCAAAGAAGAAATGAATCACTTACAAGGAAATCCCCATAAAACTATCAACTGATTTTTCAGCAGAAACTGTAAACCAGAAGGTATCAGTATGATATATGATATTTAAATATATATATTTAAATATTTAATATTTAAATATATATGATATTTAAAGTACTAAAAGGAAAAACAAAAACAAAAACAAAAATCAAGAATATATATCCCAGCAAGTTATTTAGAATTGAAAGATAGGTAGTGTTTTCCATATAAGCAAAAGCTAGAAGAGTTCATCACTGCTAAACCAGCCTCATAAGACATTTAAAAATTTTTCATTTTGCAACAACAACAAAAAAAATCCGTAAGAAAAAATTCAAAATATAAGTGAAGGAAATAATCCCATTGATAAAAGCAAATATATAGTGAAAGTAGTGGATCTACCACTTAGAAAGATATCCACAGAACATTCTATCCCAAAATAGTACTTGTTTCAAGTATACATGGAACTTTTTCAGGATATATAGCATACTAGACCACAAAACAAGTCTCAATGAATTTAAAAAGACTGTAATCATATCAAACATTTTTTGGGATCACAAGGATAGAAATTAATTAAAGAAAAACACAAATAAGTGGAAAGTAAACATCATACTACTTAAAAAAAGAAAAACAAAAACAAAAACAGTAAGTCAATGAAGAAACCAAAGAGAAAATTGAAAAATAGCTTGAGGTGACTGAAATTGGAAACACAACTTTCCAAATCTATGGGATACAGCAAAAGCAGTTCTAAGAGAGAGTTTATAGAAATACAGGCCTACCTTAGGAACAAGAAAAAATAATCTAACTTTACACCTAGAGTTAGTGAAAGTGAAAGTCACTCAGTTGTGTCCGACTTTTTGCAACCCAATGGACTTTCAGTTCAGTTCAGTTCAGTTCAGTCGCTCAGTCCTGTCCGACTCTTTGCGACCCCATGAATCACAGCACACCAGGCCTCCCTGTACATCACCATCTCCCAGAGTTCACTCAGACTGACATCCATCGAGTCAGTGATGCCATCCAGCCATCTCATCTGTCGTCCCCTTCTCCTCCTGCCCCCAATCCCTCACAGCATCAGAGTCTTTTCCAGTGAGTCAACTCTTCACATGAGGAGGCCAAAGTACAGGAGTTTCAGCTTTAGCATCATTCCTTCCAAAGAAATCCGAGGGCTGATCTCCTTCAGAATGGACTGGTTGGATCTCCTTGCAGTCCAAGGGACTCTCAAGAGTCTTCTCCAACACCACACTTCAAAAGCATCAATTCTTCAGCACTCAGCTTTCTTCACAGCCCAACTCTCACATCCATACATGACCACTGGAAAAACCATAGCCTTGAATAGATGGACCTTTGTTGGCAAAGTAACGTCTCTGCTTTTCAATATGCTATCTAGGTTGGTCATAACTTTTCTTCCAAGGAGTAAGCGTCTTTTAATTTCATGGCTCTAATCACCATCTGCAGTGATTTTGGACTTCTCATGGAACTGCCCATGAAATTCTCCAGGCCGGGATACTGGAGTGGGTAGCCTTTCCCTTCTTTAGGGAATCTTTCCAACCCAGGGATTGAACCCAGGTCTCCTGCATTGTAGGCAGTTTCTTTACCAGCTGAACCACAAGGGAAGCCGAAGAATTCTGGAGTGGGTAGCCTATCCCATCTCTAGCAGATCTTCCCAACCCAGGAATCAAACCGGGGTCTCCTACATTGAAGGTGGATTCTTTACAAACAATGAGGGAAGCCCTACAGAAACTAGAAATTGAAGAATAAACAAAACACAAATATGAGAAGGAAGGAAATAATATCAAGCTCAAAAAATAAAGACAAAAAAATTAAAAATCAATCAAACTAAAAGTTGTTTGTTTGAAAGGATCAACAGGGACTCTCCTCATGGTCCAGTGTTTAAGACTCTGTACTCCCACTACAGGGGGCCTGAGATTCAGTCTCTGATTGGAGAACTAGATCTCACACATGGCAACAAAAATCCTGCGTGATACAAACAAAGCACAGTGTAACCAAATACATTTAAAAAAAAGAAAGATAAACAAACTTGATAAATTGATAAACCTTTAGTTAGATGCAAAAATCCTGTACAAAATATTAGCAAATCAAATTCAATAAGACATTACAAGAATCATTTCTTGTTCAGTCACTAAGTCATGTCTGATTCTTTGTGACCCCATAGACTATACCATGCCAGGCTTCCCCATCCTTCACTATCTCCTGGAGTTTGCTCAAATTCATGTCCATTGAATTGGTGATGCTTTCTAACCATCTCATCCTCTGCCACCCTCTTATCTTTTTGCCTTCAAACTTTTCCAGCATCAGGGTCTTTTCCAGTGAGTTGGCTCTTCGTGACTGCTAGCCAAATGTTGGAACTTTAGCATCAGTTCTTCCAATGAATATCCAGTGTTGATTTCCTTTAGGATTGACTGGTTTGACCTCCCTGAAGCCCAAGGGACTCTCAAGAGTCTTCAGCAGCACAATTCAAAAGTATCAATTCTTTGGTGCTCAGGCTTTTTATGGTCCACATCTCACATCTGTACTTAGCTGCTGGAAAAACCATAATTTTGACTATATGTACATTTGTTGGCAAAGTGATGTCTTAGCTTTTTAA
This sequence comes from Bison bison bison, assembly GCF_000754665.1. NCBI lineage: Eukaryota > Metazoa > Chordata > Mammalia > Artiodactyla > Bovidae > Bison > Bison bison. The sequence continues at coordinate 6,083,390 of NW_011495048.1, read as the reverse complement.
TACACTGTCTAGGTTCATCATAGCTTTCCTCCCAATTAGAAAGCATCTTTTAATTTCACGACTGCAGTCACTGTCCACAGTGATTTTGGAACCCAAGAAAATAAAATAATAAAATCAAAAATCATGCATCATATGTATGATTTATATTCTTGTGTGAATTATACAAGAATCATACAACATGATGAAGTGGGGTTTACATCAAGGAAGCAAGAATGTTTCAATATCCACAAGGTAATCAATATGATACACCACATTAGCAACATGAAAGATAAGAATGATATCATGGCTTCAACAAATGTAAAAAAGCATTTAACAAAAGTCAATATCCATTCACAAAAAAGTCTCAGAAAAGCTGGCATAAAGGGAACACAATAAAGGTCACTTATGACAAACTCGCAGGTAATATCAGATTCCAAGGTGAAAAGTTGAAAGCATTTCCACAGGACCGTGTGGCCCACTGGCGCCACTTTTATTCAACACATTGTTGACCAGGGGTTTTTACAGAAACTAATGCCTGTTGCTATTGATTTTTATGTCTATTTAAACGTCTCTGGTTTATAATTTTTGGGTAGCAAAAGATGTTTTCATATGTCTCTGGTGAAAATTGAGTTAACACAGTATTGGAAGTCCTAGACCAGTAGTCAGATCAAAAAAAGAAATAAAAGGCAACCACATTGGAACTAAGTTTGTAAAACTCTCAGTATTTGCAGATGACTTGAGTTTTATACAGAAAACCCTAAAGACTCCACCACAAAGCAATAGAACTAAGAAATAAATTCAGCAAAGTTGTAGGACATACAATTAATATACAGAAAACCTGTTGCACTTTATATGCTAATAACAAACTATCAAAAAAAGAATTTAAAATAATCATATTTACAATTGTACTAAAAAGAATCAAGTACCAGGAACAAATTTAACTGAGGAGATGAAATACCTGTACTGTGAAAATGATAAGACATTAAAGAAAGAAATTTAAATAATATATGGAAAGTTATGCTTTTTTAATGGATTGGAAGAAGTAATATTTTTAAAGTGTCCATACTGTCCAAAACAATCCAAAGTTTCAATGTAATCTTTATTAAAACACCAATGATATTTTCCACAGAACTAAACAAAGCATTCAAGAACTTGTATGGACTCACAAAAGATACAAGTAGCCAAAGCAATCTAGAGACAAAAGAACAAAATGGAGGTATCATGCTCACTCATTTTAAACTATACTACAAAAAACTCTAGTAATCAAAACTGTAGGGACCTGACACAAATAAACGGATGTATATGTCAATGGAAGTAAACAGAGAGCCCAGAAAGAAACACTATGAACGTACAATTAATTTATGACAAAGAAATAGTAATATATAGTGCAGAAAAGATAGTCCCATCAATAAATAGTTTTGGACAGCAACATGAAAAAGAACTAAACGGGACCACTTTCTTCCTCCCCCCAAAAAAAACCCTCAAGCTCTTAAATAGAAGACCTGAAGCCATAAAACTCTTGGAAGAAAGTAAAAGTAGGTGGTGTGTTCTCTGAGTAAGGTCTATGCAATATTAGCACATTTTTAAGATTATTTTAGGGCACCAAAAGCAAAAATCAGCAAAATGGAACCACATCAAAGTAAAGATCTTTTGCACAGCAAAAGAAACTACTGACCAAAGGAAATGGCAAAGTTGAATGGGAGGACAAGTTGGCAAATGATTGATAGTATCTAAAATATATAAAGGAACTCAAACAACTCAATATCAATAAAATAAACTTTGATTTTAAAAATGGACAGAGGACCTGACTAGCCATTTTCCCAATGAAGAAATACAGATGACTAGTAGACACATGAAAATATAGTCAAATCACAAGTCATCAGAGAAATGCAAATCAAAACCACAGTGAAATATTATCTTATACTGTGTCAGAATGGTTATCATAAAAAAGGCAAGCAATAGCAACTCTTCAATAGTGAAGATGTGGAGAGAAGGGAATCTTTGTGCACTGATCATGGGAATGTAAATTGGTGCAACTACTGTGTTCAACACCAAAATCAGATTGATTATGTTCTTTGCAGCCAAAGATGGAGAAGCTCTATACAGTCAGCAAAAACAAGACCAGGAGCTGACTGTGGCTCAGATTATGAACCCCTTATTGCCAAATTCAGACTGAAATTGAAGAAAGTAGGGAAAACCACTAGACCATTCAGGTATGACCTAAATCAAATCCCTTATGATTATGCAGTGGAAGTGAGAAATAGATTTAAGGGCCTAGATCTGATAGATAGAGTGCCTGATTAACTATGGAATGAGATTCGTGACATTGTACAGGAGACAGGGATCAAGACCATCTCCATGGAAAAGAAATGCAAAAAAGCAAAATGGCTGTCTGGGGAGGCCTTATAAATAGCTGTGAAAAGAAGAGAAGCAAAAAGCAAAGGAGAAAAGGAAAGATATAAGCATCTTAATGCAGAGTTCCAAAGAATAACAAGAAGAGATAAGAAAGCCTTCCTCAGCAATCAATGCAAAGAAATAGAGGAAAACAACAGAATGGGAAAGACTAGAGATCTGTTCAAGAAACTTAGAGATACCAAGGGAACATTTCAAGCAAAGATGGGCTCAATAAAGGACAGAAATGGTATGGACCTAACAGAAGCAGAAGATATTAAGAAGAGGTGGCAAGAATACACAGAAGAACTGTACAAAAAAGATCTT
>NW_011495048.1:6060956-6080593 GCF_000754665.1 Bison bison bison | reverse complement strand
GATGCTGTAATCACTGACCTAGAGCCAGACATCCTGGAATGTGAAGTCAAGTGGGCCTTAGAAAGCATCACTATGAACAAAGCTAGTGGCGGTGATGTAATTCCAGTTGAGCTATTTCAAATCCTGAAAGATGATGCTGTGAAAGTGCTGCACTCAATATGCAAGCAAATTTGGGAAACTCAGCAGAGGCCACGGGATTGGAAAAGGTCAGTTTTAATTCCAATCCCAAAGAAAGGCAATGTCAAAGAATGCTCAAACTACCGCACAATTGCACTCATCTCACATGCTAGTAAAGTAATGCTCAAAATTCTCCAAGCCAGGCTTCAGCAATACATGAACTGTGAACTTCCTGATGCTCAAGCTGGTTTTAGAAAAGGCAGAGGAACCAGAGATCAAATTGCCAACATCCGCTGGATCATTGAAAAAGCAAGAGAGTTCCAGAAAAATATCTATTTCTGCTTTATTGACTATGTCAAAGCCTTTGACTGTGTAGATCACAATGAACTGTGGAAAATTCTGAAAGAGATGGGAATACCAGACCACTTGATCTGCCTCTTGATAAATTTGTATGCAGGTCAGGAAGCAACAGTTAGAACTGGACATGAAACAACAGACTGGTTCCAATAGGAAAAGGAGTACGTCCAGGCTGTATATTGTCACTCTGCTTATTTAACTTCTATGCAGAGTACATCATGAGAAACGCTGGGCTGGAAGAAAAACAAGCTGGAATCAAGATTGCCAGGAGAAATATCAATAACCTCAGATATGCAGATGACACCACCTTTATGGCAGAAAATGAAGAGGAACTAAAAAGCCTCTTGATGAAAGTGAAAGAGGAGAGTGAAAAAGTGGGCTTAAAGCTCAACATTCAGAAAACGAAGATCACGGCATCTGGTCCCATCACTTCATGGGAAATAGATGGGGAAACAGTGGAAACGGTGTCAGACTTTATTTTTCTGGGCTCCAAAATCACTGCAGATGGTGACTGCAGCCATGAAATGAAAAGACGCTTACTCCTTGGAAGGAAAGTTATGACCAACCTAGATAGGATATTCAAAAGCAGATATATTACTTTACCAACAAATGTCCATCTAGTCAAGGCTATGGTTTTTCCAGTGGTCATGTATGGATATGAGAGTTGGACTGTGAAGAAAGCTGAGCACCGAATTGATGCTTTTTAACTGTGGTGTTGGAGAAGACTCTTGAGAGTCCCTTGGACTGCAAGGAGATCCAACCAGGCCATTCTGAAGGAGATCAGCCCTGGGATTTCTTTGGAAGGAATGATGCTAAAGCTGAAACTCCAGTACTTTGGCCACCTCATGAGAAGAGTTGACTCATTGGAAAAGACTCTGGTGCTGGGAGGGATTGGGGCAGGAGGAGAAGAGGACGACAGAGGATGAGATGGTTGGACGGCATCACTGACTCGATGGATGTGAGTCTGAGTGAACTCCAGGAGTTGGTGATGGACAAGGAGGCCTGGTGTGCTGCGATTCATGGGGTCGCAAAGAGTCGGACACGACTGAGCGACTGAACTGAACTGAACTGAACTGTGGAATATGTTACAGAGGTTTCTCAAAAAACTAAAAATATAAGTACCAAATAGTCCAGGAATTCCACTTCTGAGTGGTGGAATTCTATACAGTAGCCAAGATTTAGAAGCAACCAAAGAGTTGTTCATTGACAGATGAATGAATAAAAAATGGATATATATATAAGGAAGGGAAAATAGATGAAAGGGATTAAGAGGTACAAACCAGTTATAAAATAAACAGGTCAAAATGGCATAATGTACAAAACACATCATATTGTCAATAATATTAGAATAATTTTGTACGAAGGGTAATCTAGAAAAATTTAAGTTGCTATCCTATACACTTGAACAAATATAATATTGTAAGTCAACTATACTTCAGTTTTAAAAAGTACTACATATACTTCTTTCTGTGTCTATACTTTTGTCCCTATATTGGTGCACTTATATTTGTAACATTTGTGTTTACATATATGTAAATATGTATTATGTGTACATGCATACATATATTCTTATATATGTAGGTATATATGCCATTGGCCTATCCATTCACTGTGATATTCTGATTAAATTTTGATTTTTGAAACTTATTATAGACTTGGAAGTGGAGAAGGAATGGCATCCCACTCCAGTACTCTTGCCTGGAAAATCCCATGGATGGAGGAGCCTGGTAGGCTTCAGTCCATGGGGTCACGAAGAGTCAGACACGACTGAGCGACTTCACTTCACTTTTCACTTTCATGCATTGGAGAAGGAAATGGCAACCCACTCCACTGTTCTTGCCTGGAGAATCCCAGGGATGGGGGAGCCTGGTGGCTGCCGTCTATGGGGTCACACAGAGTCGGACACGACTGAAGTGACTTAATAGCAGCATAGACTTGGAGTATACTGGATATCAGACAGAGCAAGTCAAGTCTCATTCTTGTTTCTTTAAAAATCTAAGATATTCTTGCCAATTTATTCTGCCAATTGTTGTTTAAACTATTCTCTGTCTTTAAAATCTTTTTGTAGTTTTAAGTTCTTTAAACTTATAAACACATTTCTAAAGAATACACAAGTTGGCCATATCTGAATCCTCTAAGATTGTGCAAGCCAGAAGAAATTTGCATAAAAGTAAACAATATGGGAAACTTTCTTAATTCCTCTCAACTTGAGTATCCTTTTTTTTTTTGGTAAGTGAGTATGATAATAATTCATATACATAAGATTGCTACAAAGATTAATTGAGGTAATTTGTGTGATACAAAACAGTATCTAGCACAAGTAAGTTCTCAAGATATTATATTTATTATCAATGAAAGCTGAATAACTGAATATGAGCAATCTAATACCAGTTGACAGTTAAATAATTCATCACTTGGTGAAACAATATTTTCCCAAAAAATTTTATATCAAAATAAATTTTGGTTCAGTTCAGATCAGTCACTCAGTTGTGTTCAGCTCTGCAACCCCATGGACTGGAGCATGGCAGGCTTCCCTGTACATCATCAACTCCCAGGGCTTGCTCAAACTCATGTCTGTTGAGTCAGTGATGCCAACCAACCATTTCATCCTCTGTTGTCCCCTTCTCCTGCCTTTTATCTTTCCCAGCATCAGGGTCTTTTCCAAGGAGTCAGTACTTCTCATCAGGTGGCCAAGGTATTGGAGCTTCAATTTAGCATCAGTCTTTCCAATGAACACCCAGGACTGATCTCCTTTAGGATGGACTGGTTGGATCTCCTTGCAGTCCAAGGGACTCTCAAGAGTCTTCTCCAACACCACAGTTCAAAAGCATCAATTTTTTGGTACTCAGCTTTCTTTATAGTCCAACTCTCACATCCATACTTGATGGCTTTAAAAAAAAAAACAAACATAGCTTCGAATAGACAGACCTTTGTTGGCAAAGTAATGTCTCTGCTTTTTAATATGCTGTCTAGGTTCGTAATGGTTTTTATTCCAAGGATCAAGCACCTTTTAATTTCATGGCTGCAATCACCATCTGCAGTGATTTTGGAGCCCCCCAAAATAGTCTGTCACTGTTTCTATTATTTCCCCATCTATTTATCATGAAGTGATGGGACCAGATGCCATGATCTCGGTTTTCTGAATGTTGAGTTTTAAGCCTACTTTTTCACTCTTCTTTTTCACTTTCATCAAGAGGCTCTTTAGTTCTTCTTCACTTTCTGCCATAAGTGGTGTCATCTTCATATCTGAGGTTATTGATATTTCTCCTGGCAATCATGATTCCAGCTTGTGCTTCATCCAGCCCAGCATTTCAAGTAATGTACTTTGCATGTAAGTTAACTAAGCAGGGTGAGAATATACACAGCCTTGATGTACTCCTTTCCCAATTTGGAACCAGTCTGTTGTTCCATAACCAGTTCTAACTGTTGCTTCTTGACCTGCATATAGATTTCTCAGGAAGCAGGTCAGGTGGTCTAGTATTCCCATCTCTTTCAGAATTTCCAAGTCTGTTGTGGTCCACACAGTCAAAGGCTTTGGTGTAGTCAGGAAAGCAGAAGTAGATGTTTTTCTGGAACTCTCTTGCTTTTTCGATGATCCAGCGGATGTTGGCAATTTGATCTCTGGTTCCTCTGCCTTTTCTAAACCCACCTTGAACATCTGGAGTTTCATGGTTCATGTACTGTTGAAGCCTGGCTTTAAGAATTTTGAGCATCACTTTGCTAGCATGTGAGATGAGTACAACTGTGAAGTACTTTGAACATTATTTGTCATTGCCTTTCTTTGGAATTGGAATGAAAACTGACCTTTTCCAGTCCTGTTGCTGCTGCTGAGTTTTGCAAATTTGCTGGCATATTGATTACAGCTCTTTAACAGCATCATCCTTTAGGATTTGAAATAGCTCAGCTGGAATTCCATCAGCTCCACTAGCTTTGTTTGTAGTGATGCTTCCTAAGGCCCACTTGACTTTTCATTCAAGGATGTCTGGCTCTAGGTGAGTGACCACATCATCCTGTTTATCTGGGTCATGAAGATCTTTTTTGTATAGTTCTGTATATTCTTGCCACGTCTTCTTAATTTCTTTAGCTTCTATTAGGTCCATACCAGTTCTGTCCTTCATTGTGCCCATCTTTGCATGAAATAGTCTCTTGGTGCCTTTAATTTTCTTGAAGAGATCTATAGTCTTTCCCAATCTATTATTTTCCTCTATTTTTTTTTTTTTTTTGCATTGATCCCTGAGGAAGGTTTTTAATCTCTCCTTGTTACTCTTTGGAACTCTGCATTCAAATGGGTATACCTTTCCTTTTCTCCTTTGCTTTTAGCTTCTCTCCTTCTCATAGCTATTTTTAAGGCCTCCTCAGACAACCATTTTGCCTTTTTGCATTTCTTTTTCTTGGGGATGGTATTTATCCCTGCCTCCTGTACAATGTCATGATCATCCGTCCATAGTTCTTCAGGTACTCTGTCTATCAGATTTAATCCCTTGAATCTATTTGTCACTTCCACTGTATAATTGCAAGGGATTTGATTTAGGTCCTACCTGTATTATCTAGTGGTTTTCTCTACTTTCTTCAATTTAAGTTTGAATTTGGCAATAAGAAGTTCATGATCCGAGCCACAGTCAACTTCCGGTCTTATTTTATTCTGACTGTATAGAAATTCTCCATCTTTGGCTGCAAAGAATATAATCAATCTGATTTCAGATTGATCATCTGGTGATCTCCATGTATAAAGTCTTCTCTCACATGAAATAAATTTAATTATTCTATTTATTATTGTTTTTATTCTTAAAAGAATATCTGATTTATTTGTTTTTATTCTTAAAAGAAAAAAAGTGAGAGAAAGCAAGTAACTAACAGTTACTTATGATCTAACTGCTCATCATTTGCTTAGGAGTACCAGAGTGAAAAATCTGATCAATCTTCTTTCCCTGGAAGAAGGTAAGAAAACTCTTTAAAGTTGTTGGCAATCCTATAACATGGGTAGAGGAAAAGGCAAACAAATAAATAAAACTGTCTTTATTTACAGACACATGTATTTATTTGTTCTATTAACAAGATGATGATAAATAATAAATGATAAATTTAATAATAAATAAATAAATAATAAATGATAAATTTGTCTGCAAATAGGTAACAGGAAGGAAGGAACAGACAGAGAGAGAAGGAAGGAAGAAAGGAAAGATGGAAGAAAAGATAGGTTAAAAAAATGAGAGGAGAATGTCAGAGGAACAGACAGAGGTAGAGGGAAGAAACAAAGATATTAAAAAGCTGTGGCCTGTGAGTTAGGAGATGAATTTCCAGACAAGTGGTTCTTAAACTTTAGCAAGCATAAAAACCATCTGGAGAACTTCTTAAAACACAAATTTCTCTGACATACCTCCTAGAAATTTTACTCACTACATCTGGGGTGAGGCCACAGAATTTGCATTTCTAATAGCCTTCCAGATGCTGCTACTGTTGTTGATTTGAGGACTACACTTTGGATAGCATGTTCCAAACTTTGTTTTTGCTAATCAACCATATAACTCAGTGAATTTCCCAGAAATAAATTTGCAACCAGAAATCTTGGGCTAGTGTTTTAATAAAGGAAGTTCTTCCAAGAGACATTGGAAAGCAAGTGGGGGAAACAGGACAAGAAATGGAGTAAAAGACCTGCAAAGCTGTGATTTTAGGCCGAGTCTAAAGTTTAGCCAGATATACCACAAGAGGTCTCCAAGGTACAGGTGCTTTCTGAGAGAGCTCAGCACTTCTTCTTAGCTGTAGGCAGCGGAATTGCACTTTCACGAGTCAGCCACTGGCTAAGGACCTCTTAGAAAGAGACTCAACATACTCCCAGCCCTTCTACCTGTCTTCACCTATCAGAAAAATGATAGAGCTCAGAACAGAATCCACAGAATGGATCACAAAGCCCAGTTCTCTGTCTCTCTCGATAGCCAGGAGTTGCTATTTCCTCAGTTGGGTTTTAAATACACTTACAATAATGATAAAAATGAAATGAATAGAAACCAAGTAAATGATTACATAATCTCTCCCCACTCCATAGAATGCCCTATTTTATTGAAATGTATTCTTGAATATGAAAAAGAATATGATCATGTCATGCATGAATTCTGTATTAAAAGCACTCAAATGCCCAATAACTTGCTTCTAATATTTGTTATGCTATGGTCTAATGACTGTAAGCACCATTTATTATATCATATGTACTTATAGGTAAAAAGTGTTGGATGACATATTTGGGAATTCTAAATAATTCCATTTCATGTGAAAATAACAACTGAGATGGTGTTTTTAAAATAAAGGATGAATATTATAGAGTCAGGGCTCCCCTGGTGGCTCAGATGGCAAAGAATCTGACCACAATGAGGGATACCTGGGTTCAATCTGTGGGCTGGGAAGATCCCTTGGAGAATGCATAGCAACTCATTCCATTATTCTTGCCTGGAGAATCCCCAAGGACTGAGGAGCCTGGCAGGCTATAATCCATGGCATCATACAGAGTCGCACACAACTGAGCAACTATACACAGCATAGCATTATAGAGTCAACCTTCCCTTCCTATGCAATTTATGCTGGTAAACAAAGAATAAATTTGAATATCTTTCCTTCTGTTTCCAGAATCTTCCGAAAGATCTCTTTGAGAATTTCTTACTACTCAAAATAAAGTATCAATGTTGAAAAAGTTGCTATGCCAAAATGATCTGTCTCAAGTTTTCCTGATCACTTGCATGGCCATAAGATGTTGTAACAATAAGCTTATCAATGGAGAACATGCATATTCAGAGAAAGGACAAAGAAAAGACAGATTCTGATAACTTTTCTCAATATCAAAAAGATCAAAGATAAAACATAAATTAAAAACAAAAAATACCACAGACACCTGTCAGGAAGAAAAGCAGTTGAAAGAACAAAGATAAAGGGCCTGTAAGGTGATGCCTGCTGAGGACTGACAGTTGGTTTGATTGCTTCTGGTTCAATGAAATGCACTAGAGTCAACCCTGTTGAAGTTTATGTTGGAATTAAATTATAGGTGGGCTTTGAATGCCAGGATAAAGTTGTTTTCCTTTTGTTTTAAAGGCAGATCACACAATAATTGAAACATTAAATATTTCCCTCAGAGGAGTAACATAACATAACCATGGCAACATTTTGAGTATTTAGTAGATATTTAGTATTTAGTAGATATTTAGTATTTAGTAGATATTTAGCACCCCACTCCCGGAGAAGGCAATGGCACCCCACTCCAGTACTCTTGCCTGGAAAATCCTATGGATGGAGGAGCCTGGTAGGCTGCAGTCCATGGGATCGCTAAGAGTCAGACACGACTGAGCGACTTCACTTTCACTTTCCACTTTCATGCATTTGAGAAGGAAATAGCAACCCATTCCAGTGTTCTTGCCTGGAGAATCCCATGGACGGAGAAGCCTGGTGGACTGTGGTCCATGGGGTCGCACAGAGTTGGACACGACTGAAGCAACTTAGCAGTAGCAGCAGCAGCAGCCTTTATGATAGTGGTCTGAAAGATCTTCTAAAAGACATTAGACCAATTATGAAGGTTCCTAAAGTATTTCAGGTTTGAAAAAATCTCTACTAGTGTGATGACAGTAGGATTCATCTAAGTGTGAAAGTGTTAGTCACTCAGTCATGTCTAATTCTTTGTGACCTCATGGACTATAGCCCACCAGACTCCTCTGTCCATGGAATTCTCCAGCCAAAAATACTGAGTGTGTTGCCATTCCCTTTTCCAGGGGATCTTCCAACCCAGGGATCAAACCCAGGTGTCCTGCACTGCGGGTGTAGTCTTTAGCATCTAAGCCACCAGAGAATTCCTTTCATTTAAAGGCACTGATAACTCCAAGGAAAATAATAACAGAAAACATTCAAAGATGAAAGAACTTAAGGGAAGGGAGCTTCAAAATTCTAATATGCTGAAGCTCAGAAACTGGAAGAAATGAATTTCTATAAACTAGAGCAGTATAAAAGATCACATCAAAGGCAAAAGTGTCTTCAGCTTATTTTATTAGAATGAGAACAAAGATAAATTTGTTTTGAGAAATGCCTATACAAAGGAATCAGTAAGACAAGGCATCTATATGCTTGCCATGCCGTGGCACTCTGCTATCATTTTAGAACAGTTACATAAACATGTATAATTCCCCAGGGGCTAGTAGGCAAGGCTAAATGAAAAAGCCTATGTCAAAAGCCTATTTCAAAAGCCTACTTGAAATAATTATAAAGCCAAAAGCTTGAAATCCAATTCTTACTGCTAGGTCTAATTGATTGTGGGATTTTAGATTCTTATCATTTTTATGTGTCAGTTTTTCTATCTGTAAAATGAGGATATGTGCTATATTCTAGGTATTATAATTGCTATGAAAGGTCAAATTACTTAATACATTTGAATTTTTTTTAATGAGTATTACATGACATTTGACTATCATGATTATGAAACACCTAATTCACCATGTCTTTTTCCTTTTATTTTGAAGAAGTTTACAGTGACATTTTTTAGTTATTAGTGACAAATTATTACTTGGATACTGTACTTTATGATCTCTTCTGTTTCATGGCTATGAACTAGAATCAGATTAAATTGTGTTTTACTTGACATATTTTATTATATGGTAGAATTATATTCACATTCCTTTTTCCTACCTTCAGAATGGTTACATTGATTTTATTATTTAAGTAATGTATTTCCTTCACAGTTTTTTCTCTGTTCATGACTAGTACCAGGAATATATAATATTTTAGAAAAAGTTAGGGTCACTTGAGCTTCCCAGGTGGCACAGTGGCAAAGAATCCCCTTGCTGATGCAAGAGACGCAAGATACGCAAGTTCGATCCCTGTGTCGGAAAGATCCCCTGAAGTCGGAAATTCCAGTTTTCTTGGGCAGTGAAATTCCATGACAGGAGAGTCTGGAGGGCTACAGTCCATGGATAACAAAGAATGTGACACAACTGAGCTACTGAGCACACACATACAAGGTCATACTTTATAGACTGCTTTGAAATCAGATATTTTCCCCACCTAATATATACTGAATTAGTATTCTTAACCTTTCCTCTAAAACATATGATTTTATGTCAGGAAAAAATTTCCATTTTGTGGTTATTTTCAGGTTTTAATAGTATTCCTTTTCTTACATATTTTTCCACACTTTGAAATTTTCAATGAGATAATTACTAAGATGTTGAATTACTCTGTTAAAAAATATGAAGCTCAAAGAAATGTACACTAACACACTATATTCTTGAGAAATTTTTCTAATGTCTAAATCCAACACCAGTAAATGAGATTGCCTTATGACTTTGGTAATATTTTTACAATGTTAAAATTTTTCCAATTTAATTTAAAAATGATGCTCATTATTAATAGGGTACAAGTATTTAATATATACTTTAGCTAATGCAAAACCTTTTATTTTTTAATTTCCTCTCTTGATACTTTGTCCCTTTCCCCATTAGGTGATTCAGCTTTTTCTTACTGATTGATGAAAATATTTCATTAAGTGTATTAATTGTCACTTATTTTTCTTTTAATTACAGAAATTTTCTTTTTTAATGCTTTAGATTAATAAATTTTTAAAATATTATGTAATGTACCAAATTTCATTTTTTTTGCATTTGACCTTAGTCATAAACCTTTCTCAGCCTAAAATCAGATAATTACTCTAGTTTGTAATTATATTGTATTCCTGTTTTCAATTTTAATATTTTAATTTAAATTAAATTGATTTCTGTTACTGTTAGGCAAGGATCTTCTAGTTTTTTCCTCATATCCAATCAAATTATTTAAATTAGATTTTTTATATAATCAATTATCTCATGTAAAATTCTTGCAAGTTTTGGGGTCTCTTTGAGTTTTCCATTATATTTTTTACCAATAATAAATTATCTTAACTCCTGTAGTTAAAAAAATTCCCATCTTATATATCCCTTATTCTCTTCTTTCATTGCTTTATTGTTCTGAGAATTTTTCTAATTAGAGAAAAATGTGAATATGTTTATGACATAGTATGTGCAAATCTTAAATACATTGCTGTAAATTCTAAGACTCTTCAATCTCTCTGTAAACTAGTTCAGCTCAGTTCAGTCGCTCAGTCATGTCTGACTCTGCGACCCCTTGAATCACAGCATGCCAGGCCTCCCTGTCCATCACCAACTCCCTACTAAGAGCAGTGTAAAAACTGGGAAAACTAAGATTTTGCATCATGCATGACTTAGTTTTGAATTCTGGATCCGTCACTATATACAATTGCATTAAGTCAAATTATTTTCAACTGTAAAATGTGAACAGGTGTATGTGTGTGTGTGTGTGTGTGTGTTTGTGTGTGTGGTGTGAAGTCGCTTCAGTCATGTCTAACTCATGCTGCAGTCCCTGGGGTCACAAAGAGTTGGATACGACTGAGTGACTGAACTAACTGAACTCTGTGACCCTATGGTCGCAGCCTGCCAGGCTCCTCTGTCAGTGGGATCCTACAGGCAAGAATACTGGTGGGTTGCCATGCTCTCCTCCAGGAAATCTTCTCAACCAAGGGAAAGAAGACATGTCTCTAGCATCTCCTGCTTTGGCAGGTGGGTTCTTAACCATTAGTGCTACCTGGGAAGCTGAGCAGTTATACTTCCTTCAAATGATGCTTGCACAAATTGAGAGAGAGAGATAAGTTCTGCAAGTTACCTAATACATAACATTTGTTGTATACTTTCCCCTGAACTTCTGCTCAACAGAGTAAATTAAATTTAAATACATTATGGCCAATTTAAGTTAGTTAAAGGAGACATTACTGATAGTGACTTTTGAACTTGAATTTTTCTGCTTTATATTCTTTAAAAAACAAAAGGATATATGTTTATCTGAGAAATGCAAATGTAGTACTGTATAAATGTGTTATAATTGCTAATATCAACTTTTCTTTAAACTTCAGTGCTTTTATTTACTAATTTATTCACCTGATATAAATTGAATGTCTACTAAAAATACATACTGCAATAATTTCTAGATAAAATAAATTAGCCCAGGGAATTTAAATGAGTTTAAAGCACTTTTGCTAGAGAGAAACAGAGAAGAACTGGGATTTGGGATTCTAGAATATTTTCAGTAGTCCAAAAGTACTGTGATACAACTTAATAAATTTAAATGAAATTCAACAAATACATTGGGAATGTTAGCTTTAATTAGTTAGTAACCGTTGATTCCTCCAGGTTACTCTTATTTCATTATGTATTTCTCCTTTATCGCAGCTTCCTTATGACAATCTTCTTTCTTATTCATTATTTTCCCTCCAGTATTTCACTCAGAGGCTGTCACATCTGCCACCATTTCTATCAGTATCATATCACTGGACTTACTTTCTTAGTTATTCACCTTTTGTCCCAGGCTGGGATAAATCCAATCATTTAGATTTTCTGTTCTGATCTTGGGCAGCTGACTAAATGAATGAGAAAATTTCACAATCTTGTTTCAGCTTCATAAAATATCCAATTTCACCCAGTAAACTCTGAGAGATCCTCCTCAATGTGTTCCTAGTAAGTTATCTACGAACTCCTTCAAGAATTCTTCTAAATATTGCCTTATTTCCTGCAGTCCTATATGCCTCATCCCCTTCCTCCTCACAGCAAATGATCTTCCCTCCTTAAAAAAAAAAGAAAGACAATCAGGCAAGAACTTTCTAAACTTTTCCTTCTTTTGCCACTTGCGTGTAAACGAAACTCTCTCCATTCTTCCATCCTTTCATCCTGGTTAGTTGAAGAGGTTTCTTTCTCTAAGTGAAAATGTATGCCTTTCTTAAGCTTTATTCTTCTGTGACATTTTGAGATATTGTGCTATTTTAAACACCTTCATCCTCTCCATCCTCACTCAAGCTTTTTGTGACTTATTACCTTAGCTAAATTATAACACTCAATTTCATCTCATCTTAAATGAAAATGTTACCTCAAATTCACATCTTCTGGTAACTATGGTTCTACATACAGTATTCTCTTCAAAGCTAAACTACTTGAAAATATAGTCTAGAAGGCACACCATTTATCTTTTCAGTACCTGATATACTTTTAAATAGTCCATGAATCTAAATTTACAAGATAAACACAAACAAAACTGGCAAAAGCTTTGTAAGCTTAATACGGATGACACAAGTTGAAATCTGGATGTCATTTTAGGATCATTCCATGTCAACATCAAATATTTTACCTCCTGTATTTCTTAAACCCACCCCTCTTTCTCCATTTCTATCGCTATAGCCAGTGATATTTCACAGTTAAGAAAACTGAGGCCAGAAAGTTTAGTTAAGTTGCTGAAAGGGGCATATTCCTAGATTTCATTCCAGGCAATCTGTCTTCAGAGGTCATCATTTTAACTATTAAACTTATCCGTTTTATACCCAAGCTCAGTATTTTCTGGTCAGATGAAGATTCTAGAATGTAAGACTGGTGTCCCTAAGTAAGGTAAACATAAATAGAACTTAAGTTCATACCGCTCTGTTTGGGAAAACCTAAAGCAGTTGGAGATCAAACCAATACTTCTAATGTAGATCAACTTTGAGGGAGAAACTAAGTGGTTTGAAAGACAAGAGTTGAGGACAGACAGTATGATAATGCTGATACTATTCTTCTCTGTGAAAGGCAATATGAGGACTGGCCTAATTTAGCTACCATTCTAGAATAGCCCATATTATGGCAAGTAAAATCTAACCAATGATGAGATGTTGAGAATCTGACTGATTCTGCCTTGTCCACCTGGGCCATAAGATAGAAGGTATCATAAGTATACCTTCTATTTTTAAAAAAATTTTCCCTATAATGATCATATAAATGATTCCTACATTTAAATGTTTACTTTATACATTTCTTAAGACAAATCAAGTCATTAGGAAAACTAGAACAGTTTGTAAACAAACGGTACTTCAACATTAGCTCATTTCTTGATTTATACAATAAGAAAATTTAGCTTAATTTCAATGTATGATTTTATGTATTTAACAAAGGATATTCATAAGAATCCATAAAGGTACTATTATTGTCCACAGATGAGAAAGTGTGGGTTAGTCACTCAGTCATGTCTGACTCTTTGCGACGCCATGGACTGTAGCCTACCAGGCTCCTCCATCCATGGAATTCTCCAGGCAAGAATACTGGAGCTGTTTGCCATTTCCTCTTCCAGGGGATCTTCCTGACCTAGGGATTGAACCTGCATCTCCTGCATTGCAGGCAGATTCTTCATCTGAGCCACCAGGAAAACCCAACAGATGAGAAGATTGAGGTGATAAGATGTTAAGCAAAAAGTCAATAAGTAACACGTGCAAAGAGGACATTGGAAATTTAGCAATATGTCCCCCAAATCCATGTTCTTAACTACAATGCTGTCTTGTCTGTTTACAAGTTATACAATATCCATCATTAAAATCTACAATAAATATCACCAGGGTTAGTAATAAAAAATTACATCGTGCCTCCAAATTTCATGTTACGTGGTTCTCTTGGGCTATCACATAGCTTTAGTACTTTGCACCGAATATTGAAAAGAAAAAAAAAAGTGGGAGGCAAGGAAGAAAAATAATGAAACTGAAAAATGCAGGAAATCAGAAGAAGAAAAATGTGCACCTAAATATATAGCATATAGTCCTCAACTGACATGGACTCCAGCATTGTCCCTAATGACAGAAGTGAGATGGAGACTAGCAAAGCCTGGCATCCTTACTGTCATCCCACTGAATAGAAGTAGTGGTGGTAATTCCCCTTATGTCCTTTAAGGGATCAGGGCCATTCATCATTTCATGAATTCTGTGTCCTGTCATCCTGAAATGGTTTACCGAGCTTTGCATCCAGCCCAAAACTGTGACACAAATAGAAATTACTAATAAAAGTGTTCTTCAAAATTCTGTCTCATTAACATTAGGCCCTTAATAAAAGGGTGAGAATTTAACACACATAATTGCATTCCCTATATAGACCACAGCTCTAACTGAACACAAAGTATGTGTATATGATTTATCTTCTCCTTTACAAGAAGGTATTAAGAGGAATGCTTTGGAATTTTAACTAAACCTATTATATAACTCTTTGAATTCTCAAATGAAAAGAAACTCTTTAAAATAGTTGAATTAGGGTGCTTCTTGGTATAATGGAAATTTTCAATCGCAAGTGTATACATAATTCACATATGATTGACAAATTTACCACAGTTACAAAATTACTAAAGATAATGAGCTACATGTTCCCTCTAAACATACCTAAATTAGAATCTCAAAAAGCAAATTTAGTAGGTAACATCTTTCTCATACATTGTGCATTCAGAAGCAGAGAAGGTCATGGACAACAAGCGGGGGGAAAAAAAAAACCACCTTATTTACTTCCCTGTGTTTGCATGAACATATTTGCATTCAGCATCAGCACACCTGCCATGTTGCAGCAGGATGAGCTGTTTCTGAGCACAGGAATGTGAACCTCTGCTCCTAAGCACACATTTGTTTAAAATTTCGCTAAAAATTGAATCTTCTGACTAACTGCCATATATAGAAGACGTATTTGGAGAAAGCTACAACTGATTTCACTTTAAAGGATTTAAAGGAAACTGTGGATTCAAGTCAAAACAAGAAAAGAGGAGTTAACCAGCAGAGGACCAAGTGTTAACTTACAGACAAAAACCTCTACCAGGATATTTTAAAGGTACAATCCTAAGAGTCTAGCAACCATAACAAAAATCAAAGACTGTTCTTTGAGCTTACAAAGCTATTTGAATTCCTGTTGTGCCCTCTGTAATCCCCAGCATGTCCTTTCACCCTTTCCTTTCGCTACATCCTTCATCTCCTGGAAGTTTGCCTTACCCTCAGTGAGTCAGTAGCCTCTAATGCAGCCTCTAGTTCCTGAAGGAAGAAGACAGCAGTCCAACTAAATCCATTCAGTAAGTAGCTATCTTAACAGTAAGGCGGGCACATAAAATGAGCCTAGATATCATAGAACCATCATAATAACCAGATTCACCTATATTATTTTTGCTGTTTTCATTGCGGCAGTAATTTCTATGTGGGAAAATCACTGCTTTTAGATTCACCAGGGTAGAACAAATCCCCAGTAATCACATAATCCTACCTCTTAGCAGATAAACAAACGACATTTATTTAAATCAAACTTTGAAACCAACATTGATCCTTTCAGTGAGAAAGGGCTCACTTTTATAGATTCTATCAAGTCTTTCAAGGCCCAAACCTCTACTTGTATTTTCAGAGTAGAAGTTGAATACTTATGAGTTGTAAGAACTAATAATCTTTAAAAGAGAAAAAGAGAGAAATATATTTTCCTTATGCATGTACAGTCTAGATCGACATATTTACTCTTACATGTTAAAAATAGCCGTAAGTAGAAAAACATTTATCAAGAACAGCTTTACTGAATATTGATGTTCTTAGAGAAATGATAAAAGCCATGTTATCACCTAGTTAATTTCCAAATACTACAAAGTTCATTTCAACCCCAAAACATAATATTTAATTATATCTTTTCAGCCTGTGTTCCAGCTCTGTGGAAGCACTGTATTTATTTTAATACACAAAAGAATTATGAATAAACTAAGGAGGCATTCAGTGATCAAGCAATCAGAAAAGCTTTCATGATTTTTCTCTTGAACCAGTTTTTTTTTCATAGAGGTAGATAGGTTTTGGCATGTCTCTAAAATAAACTATTAGAACTCTGCCTAAGTAAAGGAGAGGTAAATAATAAGATTTGCTTGTTGCTTATTACTTTGCCTGAGTGACTTTATTAATACTTAGTAATATAAATATCACCTATCAGTATGTGCAAATAAAACATGTAGAAGTGTTAGGATTGTGGATGCTTTTGTTTTCAACTTTATCTTCTCTGTGTACTATTTTTTGAAAATCTAAATAATAAATCCCTTCTTGTTGATGGAACAAATACATGGGTGCAAGCATGTATGCTGAGCTGCTTCAGCCATGTCTGACTCTTTGAGAACCCATGGACTGTAGCCTGCCAGGCTCCTCTGTCCATGGGAGTCTCCAGGCAAGAATACCGGAGTGGACTGTGATGTCCTCCTCCAGGGGGGTCTCCCTGACCTAGGGGTCAAACTCATGTCTCTTACCTCTTACGTCTTCTGCCTTGGAAGGCTGGTTCTTTGCCATTAGTGCCACCTGGGAAGCCCATATAGCTACATATACCATACATATATCTGTATATAACATATGTATGAAAGGAAATGTGCAAGATTGCTTCATGTATCACTTTGAAAGTTAAGTCAAAAAATAAATATAATGAACTTTCTTTTCAAAGACAACTTTGTTAGAAGCATTGTCCATAATTTTTACATTTATTGTTTTAACTCTTTCTCACACATTCCCCCAATCTAATCTGGTGTTTTGTACTGTCTTCTTCCACAGCTTTTCTCACCAAGGTTCCCAGATCTAATGGTCATTTGCCTAATGGTACTAACTTACTTAATTTCCTAGTTGAATTCATTTCACTTCACCATTTTCTCTTTCTTGAAAATGTTTTTCCTTGACTTCTAAGATATATCCTTTCCTCTTTCTTTAATTACTTCTTCTCCACCTTTTAACCTTTATTGCCATTCATCCAATATTTCACTATTCACAATCATCTAGGCTTATTCTTAGATGGCTTTTTTTTTTTTTTTTTTAGTTTATATTCTCCCTTGAATTGTCTCATTTCCACCCCAAGCCAAATTTATATCTCTAGCTCTGGCCATTCCTAAAATCTCCCAGCAACTTATTAACTTTTTATCTGACATCTCCATTGGGTGTCTCAAAGGCCAATCTCATAAAAATTTGATCTACAATTCCTCTTTCCTCTCTCAAACCCTGCCAACTTCCAGTTATCAACTTCCCTTATCTCAATGAAATGTACCAGCATCCATGCAGCAGCATAAGCAAAACATAGAAAGTCATCAAGGATGCTTATTTCATAGTCATACACTATACTATACTATACTCTCTTCAGTCTAAAGTATTATATTTACTATTTTAATTTGTGTGCATTTTTATGTCTATCTCAATCAACATCCTTGGTCAAGTTATTATCATCTCTGTTCCAGGCACTGCATTATCCACTTAACTTCTTCCTCTCCCATCTGTCTTTCCAAACTACAATCAAAGCAACATTTAAAAAAAATTACAAGTCTAGTCGCACCTCTATATCTCACTCTTCCTCCTTCTTATTATTAATAGATTTCAATTGATCTTACATGAAGACAAAATCTTTTTGAAGCTCTCAACTAACAAGACACTTCCACAGAGAAGCCTTTCTTTCCTCCCAAACTAGGCTGATGCCCTTCCACACTTCCACGTAGGTTTCCATAGCATTTGCATTTGTTGGTATCATTATTATTATTTTTTTTAGTATCACTTACTAGATAACAAACTACATGAAAGAAGGAGCCTATGTTTCTCTTGACTACAATTTCAGCTACTGTCATGAGAATATGTATGTGAGACCATGATTGATTGTGAGTACATATCTCATTTTCTACTTGAGGTAGTAACCTGTATGGAATTGAATAACTTGGGTAAAGGACTTCTGAATAGGGCACACCTCTTGTAAACTTGTGAAGTAAGCAAAAACCACTGATACCTCTGTTCTCTTCTCCCTTTTTTCCTGCTCCCTCCCAATTTCCGGCAATTCCTCATCTTTAGAAGCTCAGTGACCTCTATAGCAGGCTTCAGTTACTCTTACTAAACAATTGTAACACACCTCTCCCAGAATACTTCTGTTTCCCAGTATCTAAAGAAATAGAGAAATTATGCAAAGTTTAAAAACAACTAGGGATTGAATAATAAGAAATAACTAGGAACTGTGCTCTGTCTAGGGAAAACATTCACTTACACATCCATTAATAGTAACAGCTTCCATTTGTTGACAGTAAAATTTTGTAGCTACACTGGTCACTAACCACTCATAATTATTTAAATTTAAGTTAATTAAAACAAAATATTATATCCTTGTTTGCAAGGAAACACTTTAGGTGATGTTGTCCCTCATAATATAAAGCTCAATTAGAAAACACTGTTCTGTAGTTTTTGTTTTAACTAAAACAAAATTCTCTAGTAGGAAAACATTGCTTCCTCTGTCAGAACCTAGACTTATCTCCTGATTCAAACCACCAGAAGTGTCACCTGAACTAGCAGAAGTGGCTTAGAGATCCAGCTTTCTACTATATTACCTCTCCAGTGTTCACTATCCTCTTCACCCAGGAACAGATTCTCAAACTAGGGCAACCTCTCTCTTCTCAGATAATTTGGAATTTGGGCTGAAGAAGAGAAAGATCAATTTATCTCCAGGTAACTCACCTGTTTCTACCATGTGTTTTTGGGGAGGAAGAGTAATTGAATTCAAGAAATAAAGAAGATAGCAGGTTGCCATCAACCAGTTATGAGGAGGAAAATGAAAGTCATGATTGTATTCACATTCAGTCTTGTTCTGAATCCTTTCTTTATCCTTGCCCTCAGGGTATTATGAACTACCTTTGAATCCTTAAACATGTTCAGATCAGATCAGATCATATCAGATCAGTCTCTCAGTCGTGTCTGACTCTTTGTGACCCCATGAATCGCAGCACGCCAGGCCTCCCTGTCCATCACCAACTCCCAGAGTTCACTCAGACTCACGTCCATCGAGTCAGTGATGCCATCCAGCCATCTCATCCTCTGCCATCCCCTTCTCCTCCTGCCCCCAATCCCTCCCAGCATCAGGGTCTTTTCCAGTGAGTCAGCTCTTCGCATGAGGTGGCCAAAGTACTGGAGTTTCAGCTTTAGCATCATGCCTTCCAAAGAAATCCCAGGGCTGATCTCCTTCAGAATGGACTCCTTGGATCTCCTTGCAGTCCAAGGGACTCTCAAGAGTCTTCTTCAACACCACACTTCAAAAGCATCAATTCTTCGGTGCTTAGTCTTCTTCACAGTCCAACTCTCACGTCCATACATGACCACTGGAAAAACCATAGCCTTGACTAGATGAACCTTTGTTGGCAAAGTAATGTCTCTGCTTTTCAATATGCTATCTAGGTTGGTCATAACTTTCCTTCCAAGGAGTAAGCCTCTTTTCATTTCATGGCTGCAGTCACCATCTGTAGTGATTTT
Organism: Bison bison bison; assembly: GCF_000754665.1. Classification (NCBI taxonomy): domain Eukaryota; kingdom Metazoa; phylum Chordata; class Mammalia; order Artiodactyla; family Bovidae; genus Bison; species Bison bison. The sequence continues at coordinate 6,061,017 of NW_011495048.1, read as the reverse complement.
GGAGCCCAGAAAAATAAAGTCTGACACTGTTTCCACTGTTTCCCCATCTATTTGCCATGAA
>NW_011495048.1:6060173-6060856 GCF_000754665.1 Bison bison bison | reverse complement strand
CTGCATATAAGTTAAAAAAACAGGGTGACAATATACAGCCTTGACGAACTCCTTTTCCTATTTGGAACCAGTCTGTTGTTCCATGTCCAGTTCTAACTGTTGCTTCCTGACCTGCATACAAATTTCTCAAGAGGCAGATCAGGTGTTCTCGTATTCCCATCTCTTTCAGAACTTTCCACAGTTTATTGTGATCCACACAGTCAAAGGCTTTGACATAGTCAATAAAGCAGAAATAGATGTTTTCCTGGAACTCTCTTGCTTTTTCCATGATCCAGCAGATGTTGGCAATTTGATCTCTGGTTCTTCTGCCTTTTCTAAAACCAGCTTGAACATCAGGAAGTTTACAGTTCACATATTGCTAAAGCCTGACTTGGAGAATTTTGAGCATTACTTTACTAGCGTGTGAGATGAGTGAAATTGTGTGGTAGTTTGAGCATTCTTTGGCATTGCCTTTCTTTGGGATTGGAATCAAAACTGACCTTTTCCAATCCTGTGGCCTCTGCTGAGTTTCCCAAATTTGCTGGCATATTGAGTGCAGCATTTTCACAGCATCATCTTTCAGGATTTGGAATAGCTCAACTGGAATTCCATCAGCTCCACTAGCTTTGTCGTAGTGATGCTTTCTAAAGCCCACTTGACTTTCACATTCCAGGATGTCTGGCTCTAGTCAGTGATCACACCAT
>NW_011495048.1:6059416-6060073 GCF_000754665.1 Bison bison bison | reverse complement strand
CAGCTCTTCGCATGAGGTGGCCAAAGTACTGGAGTTTCAGCTTTAGCATCATGCCTTCCAAAGAAATCCCAGGGCTGATCTCCTTCAGAATGGACTCCTTGGATCTCCTTGCAGTCCAAGGGACTCTCAAGAGTCTTCTTCAACACCACACTTCAAAAGCATCAATTCTTCGGTGCTTAGTCTTCTTCACAGTCCAACTCTCACGTCCATACATGACCACTGGAAAAACCATAGCCTTGACTAGATGAACCTTTGTTGGCAAAGTAATGTCTCTGCTTTTCAATATGCTATCTAGGTTGGTCATAACTTTCCTTCCAAGGAGTAAGCCTCTTTTCATTTCATGGCTGCAGTCACCATCTGTAGTGATTTTGGAGCCCAGAAAAATAAAGTCTGACACTGTTTCCACTGTTTCCCCATCTATTTGCCATGAAGTGGTGGGACCAGATGCCATGATCTTCGTTTTCTGAATGCTGGGCTTTAAGCCAACTTTTTCACTCTCCTCTTTCACTTTCATCAAGAGGCTTTTTAGTTCCTCTTCACTTTCTGCCATAAGGGTGGTGTCATCTGTATATCTGAGGTTATTGATACTTCTCCTGGCAATCTTAATTCCAGCTTGTGTTTCTTCCAGTCCAGCATTTCTCATGATGTACTCTGCAT